>NC_026155.1:9926137-9984153 GCF_000512975.1 Sesamum indicum | reverse complement strand
AGGGGAGAGAGAGAGAGAGAGATGGGTAGAAGTCCGCCAATCAATCAACAACTCCTCTGCTTCTCTCTCCTCAATTGTTCTGAGCTTTCAGGGATGGGAGGGGGAAGGAATATAAGAAGGAAAAGAAGACTGAAAAATGTTAAAAAAAATAAAAATAAAAAATTGAAAAGATGTTTATACCTTTCTTAGATTTAAATTTAATATAATTAAATTATAACTTCTTCTAAGTTTTATTATGGTTAGAGAATAAGTCATCCACTAGATGAATTTTTTATTGAGCACTCATATTTTATAATTTATATATCTAAATAAATATATGTACTAAAAAACTTATATCATCCTTAGATTTAAGAAAATATTTATCACAATATATATTGATGCGAATAAAAAATTAAATGTCGCCGTAGTTGGAGTACAAAATAAGAAGATAAAGTCACAAGAATTAAGAGAATATAAATTAGTAAAACTGAGAGTGAAAATACTTGTTTCTTATGTATAAGTGAGAAATTAAAATTGAATTTCAAAATATTAAATTTCAAGTAAGAAAATAAAATTGTTATTCAAGGCCTTTTTGCTGGATGAGTTCTCAATTTATAGACAACCTACAATCAATTGGGTAAGACATAATATCCCTAACCTTGGTGGAGAGTTCCCAAGAATTTGGTGGAGGATCATCTCGATGTGATTAGATAAGGCAAAACCCCTCATGGATTCGATAGAGGGTTATTTGTCCGGGGTTGGAGTATCCCCATGGACTCGATGGAGGGTTCTCTTATGACGGTTTGGGACTTATAATATTGGGGGTAGAGTGTTTGAGTTCGCTGTAAATAAAGATGCTTTTTGAACCTTCGACGAAGTGGTTGAGGAGATATGTTCGCCCAGTCAAAGACACAAGCTTTTAGGAATCAGATGTTACTTCTGATTGAAGGCACCATATGTCCCCGACGAGGTAGCTGGTCTTAATATAATCTTATAGGTGCGTCCTTAGAAATTCTTTATATATGCCATATAAATCACCCGTAGACGCCATGTGATATAGGCTTGTATTTTGATTGGGAGTTTCCAAGCTTTTAAGCTATTACATGGGCTCACATGACCTTATTGGATTTGAGCCTCTTTGGATTTTGATTATTCATACTTCTTTAGGTCAAATTGTACTTCTTGAGAGCACTTTTCGTCGAACTTCCTGAGGGATCCATTCGAATTGGGTCTAATAAGATCACCCTAGGCCTTTTAAGGGTTTTGTATTCTCTTGGATTCTTGCGATCTTTACATTATCTGAATTATTTCGCCCATTCAAATTTTATAGGCATTATATATAATATAATAGAATATAATATATAACACAAATTTGTAATAAAAAATCCAAAATAATCATCTGTATTGACAATCTAAGATCACCAATACTAATAAAATATAATAATTGTTCGCAAATAAATGTAAAAGATGGTAAATAAAAATTAAAATGGTAACGGTGAGATATAACACATTATTTATATTTATACTTTAATATAATTGAATAATATAATTGTGGTGTCTTCAATTTTATGGTATGCCACTTTGTTATTTTTTAATTATTTTATATTAATATTTATTTTCTCTCTTTTCTTAACTTCCGCACCCATTTTTCATCTCTCATTTTTTTCCCAGTAATTTCTCATACATACTTTATATATATTTTTTATTTATTTCATTAATATATTATTCAAATAATAATTAGTTGTGCACACACACATTTGTATGTACCACATATACTAGTCTTATTATTAAGGAAGAGTACCCATTCGGTATCACACTTAATTATAATCTGTCATTTTATTTTATTTTTTAATTTTCTCTTATTTTTCTTAATCGTCAAATTGTCCGCTTTTCTCAACTTTCGCTGACTTTAACTGCTTATAACTTTAATTTTTTTTTATTGTTTTTAATATTTATATTTTTTGTTCTTTTAATATTCATTATTTCTTCAATTAAAATCATTTTCAAAATACAATAATTTTTAAATTTTTTTTTTAATTAATCTATATTGTAATTCTTGGGTATCAATATAATTATTTATTTATTTTAACTGAATCATATTATATTTTAATCCCATGTTTATCTTACAATTTCATCTATAATTATCATTTGCTTTGCTTTTAATAATACTAATAAGTGCCACACAATCTATGTATACGTATAATTTTTAAAAAATGAATTGAAATTGAATATTTATACAAATTGCATTGTTAATCTTTTGTAGGGTAAAAAAATACCTAGAAATATATATATTAAGACTATAATTTAATATAATTATTAAATGGTAGTTTTGGAAAACCATAATAAATGGAGGAGTTAAAAATAATTAATTAATTCAAAATTTTGAATTAAATAGCAGAGCAGAATTAAGAGATATAAAAGCTGCTCTTACTTAATAATAAAATATAAATAAATATTATTTTATTTTTAAAATTTAATGTATCTATTTGATTATATACGTTTAAATATTACGTATAGTATAAATATATATATATAGAAGTGTTGTACGTAAATGCTGCACTCTGCAGGATGCTCTCATGTCCCTGATATCTTGCTTCCATCTTAAGCAAGGTAAAAAGACATAAACACCCTGGATGAACTACCATTAACATAACTATATATTTAAAAAAAAAACAAAAACTATTAACATCACATGATATTTTTACCCGATTCGGATCCGATTCTCACGGGGCGTAAAGTCGACTTGGCCACCCAAAGTTAAATCCCGCACCCGTCTCGCACTCAAACTCCCAACTTGAAACAATTCGAGTACCGTTCTTCGTATATTATATATTGAGTTTAGATTTAAATATATAAATATTATATATTTTTTTAAAATTATAAGTATATTTTTTGAGTGCTGTTGGTATAATATATATGAGAGAGTGTTTATAAATAATTTTGCCTCTTAATAGAGGGTGTAATTGTAATTTACAACTACAATCTCAACGAGTGTATTGTAATTTTACTAAAGACACACAATATTTATGCATTTGGATTTAATCTAAGGAGATATCAATCTAATTTATTCTATTTAATGTGTAGGCATAACTTAAAATTTTACTATACTTATTTGTTTAAATAAAATAATAACTTATCGAAATTGTTAAAGATATTTCAACTTTAAATATGCAGTAAGAAGTGTCGATATAATTTACCTAAAAAATTAGATCTCCATTTCTTTTATTTTAGGGATAGTTACATTGGCTTCTTCTGAGATTTGGTTTATTACACGTAAACCCCTTGTTAATTAAAAATTACATTTAATACCCCTAATTTATTTTTATTTAACAAATAGATTCATCTCTTAGTGAAAATTTACTGAATTTGTTGGTATTAGCAAAAAAAATTGACTGAACATCCATATTTATCCCTGATTGACTTACTACTGACTTATCGTCGGGCAAAAGAAATTTTTCTGACCAAAGTTTGATATAAAAAAAAATTACTTGACCTGCAATAAGTTAGTAATAAGTCAATCGAGAGTAAATATGAATTTTTATTCAAATTTTTTTTTGCTAATATCAACAAATTTGATAAATTTTGATGAGAATATTCTATTTATTAAACACAAACAAACTCAAAAATATTAAGTATAATTTTTTTAATTACAAATAATTTACGTATAATTATATTAAATCTCAAATAACAGCGATATAATTAACCCTTTTATACTAAAATGAAGATTTGTGCATCTCATTGGAAGCCTACAAAAAGGAATTCCAAGGTAGACATTACTTTGATCTCTTTGTCCCCTCTTTTTGGATCAGCAGCCAAAGGGGACCAAACTGCAATGAACATGCCAAAGCCTAAAAAGAAAAAGTTTATTATTATTATTATTTAATTATTATATAAAAAGTAGAAGATAAAAATAGCAACATAAAGCAAATAGGAAAGTAGTCATCCAAAAAGGGGAAAATGCAACTACTAAAGTAGTCACATTTTGGGTTCACAAAAATCACATGTAAAAAAGTGGCACACCTACAATATTTTGGAAGTCCATTACTCTTAGGTGGTTACAATTACTTGAGGCTATATTTTGATGATAAATTTAAATTTAACAAATAAATTCTTAGGAATTTGAAATCCATAATTTTGCATCCATCAATATAAATACAGTTTAAGTTCACTCGTCACTATCTTGATGATTAATAATGTGGGTGTAGAGCGCGACGTTATTATAATTATATGGTGCTTCTATTCTGGTGATTAAACCTAAGCGTGTGTGGTTGTGAGAAATTCAATTTTCGACAAATGTGCTCATCGTTTGAGTAGCAAATATGATTTGAATTGAATATTTTACAATGAAAAGGAGATGTTTATTAGTAGATCCGAAGAGGGTTGTTATTTCATTTGTTTTTATTAATTAAAAAGAAAAAATAAATAAAAAATCTAAAATAGAATTTTCCATAAAAACATTGCACAATGAATGGGCACATGAAGTTGGTGGTCCGAAGGAATCACTAATGACTACCCCTTGCCCTTATCTTTCTTTAAACAAAAAGAAAAAATCAAGAATCAAAGGTCATATTTTTATGGCCTTTTGTCACTAAAATGGCAAACATTTCATTGCCAAATGCTCATCATTGACTTTAGCCCTCTCTTTGATTTCATCAACTTGTTTTTTTCCCATTGGAGAGAAGAGATTTTGTTTATATTATCTTTAATAATTTAAATGTACGGTAGAAATTACTCTTACAATATTTGAATTATTGTACAATTCAAATATTTAAATTATATTTATTATCAATTTAAACGTTCAATAATAAGCTACAATTATTCAATTTTCAATCAATATCAACGACTAAAGCCGTAGATCGATTAATTGACAAAGCAAATTCAAAAAAATGTTTAAATTATTGTATGACGCAGTGACATACATTCGATTTAATAATCACGTATATTTGAATTCCATAATAGAAAATCATCTAAATTTATAATTGTTAGGGGGAAAAAAAAGAGGAATGTAGGGACTAAGTAGTATTTATACTTGAAGAATTATGATACGACGTAGTAGCTGGGCTATAAATTTCCATAATAAATGGGCAAAAATGACCACTCATGGCGTCAATTGTGTAATAATTGAATAAGTATGGGGGAAGAAACGTAAAGCATGAGAATAGTTGACAATATTGTAGGGGCTCGTTTGGTTCATATAATAAAATTAAACATGATGGGATTATATGGGATGAGAAATTGAATGATAACTAATCATATATTTCATTATATATTATTTGGTTTGAGATATTATATGTATGATATCTTATGTCATAATATAATATAATATTTGATTAAAAGAATTATAAAGGATGATTATATGTAAAAAGACTATTAAGGGCATCATTTTTATGTTTTTTTTTTATTTTCATATTGTAGCTTGTGAATGATTAAAAAAAAAAAGTTCTCTAAATTACTTAGTGAAATAAAATTTTTAAATAAAATTAAATTGTGGCATATTTTTTTATTTTTTATTTTTTTGGATTCATAAGAAACAGAAGTTCTAAATACACATTTAATTTGGCAACTAATCAAAACTCAAATACTTTTTAAAAGTCCCAAAAAAATATAAGTAATATTTTTTTATTATATTTATTATCTAATTATTATAAATTTAAAATATGATTTTTTTAATCATTTAGAGAACGGAAAAATTCTGACTGTTGTTTCAGATGAGTCATATAGTCATTGTTGGTGGGGAAAAGAAATAGATGGAAACAGAAAGGGAGGAAGATGGAAGAGAAGTGAAGGAGGCAAGAGAGAGAGAGAGAGAGAGAGAGAGAGAGAGAGAGCAGGGGGAGTGGAAGGGAAAATGAGGGAAGATATTTTTAATACAGGTTAATAACAATCGGTGGGATTGCGTATCCCAATTAAAAGATGATATCTATTATTTTATAAATTCTTATAAATAAGATCGGGCTCGATATTAATACCGATTTCTAATAATGCCAACCAAACGTGTTATTATGCATTATAAGTAATTTTATCATGTTTAATCACACGAACCAAACGGGACCGACACATATTTTAGTTTGGAATGAATTAAATAAAAGCCGGCGACTGTATTATCTATACTTTATTATTATTACTCTCATTTTTTACGTCCCATTTAATTTCAGTCTGTTATTTATTTTTAGATTTTAAAATTAGTTAATTTTTTAATTTTTTTATTGATCATTTTTTTATAACTACTTTTGATAATTATTCTTTTTCATGTATAATTTTATTTCTCCATCATTATTTATTATTTTCATTTGTTCACATTTTTATAAATAAATTTTATATTAATTTATTATCTTTATATATATATATATTTAGGTACTTTTTTACTCTACAGAAATGAATCATTTATATAAATATTTTGATTTCAACTCATTCTTAAAAATTAGGCTCTTTCTCTTTTTAAATGTGTCGTATTGATTTATATGTTTTATTATTATTTATAATATATTTTAAAATATAAAAAAATATTTACTATATATGCACATAAATGACTTGTCACAATGTCTAGTACATACATAAGAAAACAGAATAGAGCAAAGCTTGCAACCCTTGTTTGGTTTTCAAACTTGTGTTATGCACATAAATGATTATTTTAAAATTAATAATTTTATTTTTTTGTTTAGAATTATATTAATTTAATTAATATATCATTATACTAAAATTAATAAATAATAAATTATAATAATTTTTCAATTAAATAAATATATATAATATAGCTGTAAAAAATTACAATAATTATAAAGTGAGATAAATATTTACATAAAAAATAAAAAAATATCCACATATCTGATGATACTCGAACTCGTAATTTGAAATTTATTCCTATACCTGAGCCTTGTGTCAATCAATTTACGTAGTCATGAACATCAATTATGCGTTGTTGGGCTAAAATGGGCCTTAAACTATATTGCAGCTAGCAGTGATATTGCTTGCACATGGCCCAAGATTCATGGCCCACGAATATTTGACTCTTCTGCTGCTTAGGCCCAAGAAGTCGTCAAACAAACGATTTACGGATGTCGTTTCTGTGTTTTCTCTCTCAATTAAGGAGCGAGGAATGGAATTTGTGCTGCTGGTGTCTGCTCCTCTTACGTCGCGTACAGTGGACAGGAAGCGTTTGCGTCAAGTTTCCTCGAAGAATGGGAATCTCAAGGTACAGCGTTTTCTATTGTTTTTAGAAGTATATTGTTTAGAAGTAGGTTCGTAGTTTTGGTTTTTTGTTATTTTCCTACGTTTCTTAGAGGTTGGTGATTGTGGAGTTTTGACTGCAAGAAATAGTTAAAGATGTTTATGCCTTGGTAACAAGAGAATAGGTCTTGTGCATGTGTTAAAAGAAATTTAGTTCAATGCTTTTGTTTGTTTGAGTTTGATAGTCCATGATGAAGTAGGTCAAGTCGCATGAGTATCGGATGAGTCTGACGTAAGTCTTTGTTGAACATAATTGAGAGTTTGTATTTTATTATTTGTGGCTTAAAATTTGGTTCTCGGGCTAGCGTATTTTCATAAGTTTTTCTCATTGCATTCTTGTAAAGTTTGTATTCTACTTAATTTCTTGACATTTGTGTTCATATGACTAAAAAGAAATCCACTTATTTCAAATTCGTATTAAATGATTTTTGATTTTCAAATGAACAATGGCGCGTTAGTTACTAGTTGGACTACAGGTGGATGCTTATGTTATTAAGCTGGTTTGTCACGTGTATGTAGTGAATTAACCCATTTTTTTGCTATTGTTTGCATATATGCTAACATGTTGGGAACAGAAGTTTTGGATGTGCTTAGACCAGAGTTTGCAGGGGAATCGTGAGTATTATGTCAATAAGCGTAATGGTTGCAATTCTGGTTCACAAATATATAGCTCGAGTGGAGAAAGATTACCTCTGATCCCCGAAAAAATTGTTAAATCAGAAAGTCTCTTGCCTGATAATTCCACTTTATCAGCTTTGCTGCTATACTATGCCCGTAATGGTTTGTTATCTAAAGCCTCAGAAATTTGGGAGCAAATGTTGAACAGTTCATTTATGCCCGATGCTGAAGTAGTTTCTCAATTGATCTTTCTCTATGGTGGCATGGGAGATTTTGGTATGGTTGCAAAAATTCTGCACCAAATGCAACTGAAAGATTCTGCACTATTACCTGGTATTTACAGTCTGGCTATATCTTGTTTTGGCAAGAGTGGTCAGCTTGACTATATGGAAATTATGATTAAGTGGATGGTTTCAATGGGATATTCTGTGGATTCCACCATGGGAAATGCTTATTTATTGTATTACAGCACTTTTGGTTCCTTAGCTGACGCCGAATCTGCTTATGGTCGTCTCAAGAAGTCAAGGATTCTCATTGAAGAAGAAGGTATTAGGGCACTCTCATTTGCTTATATTAAGGAAAACAAGTTTTATGCTTTAGGTCGTTTTGTGCATGATGTAGGTCTTGGTAGGAAAAACGTTGGCAATCTTCTTTGGAATCTTTTGCTACTATCTTATGCTGCAAATTTCAAAATGAAAAGCTTGCAGCGGGAATTTGTAAGAATGGTGGAAGCAGGATTCCATCCAGATCTTAGTACATTTAACATTAGGTTACTTGCATTCTCCAGAATGTCTTTGCTATGGGATCTGCACTTGAGCCTCGAACATATGAAACATGAAGCAGTGGTTCCTGATCTTGTGACTTATGGTTGTGTAGTTGATGCATACATGGATAGAAAACTGGGAAAAAATTTGAAATTTGCCTTGAGAAAACTCAACTGGAATGATTGTGTTTCTGTGTTGACAGATCCACTCGTCTTCGAAGCTATGGGAAAAGGGGACTTTCATTTGAACTCAGAAGTAGTTATGGAGTATGTAAAGAAGAAGGATTGGACCTATAAAATGATAATTGCTATCTATCTTAAAAAGAAGTTTCGGAGTAATCAGATCTTTTGGAATTACTAATTAAGTATTGAGGAACTCACAAGTCTCGTTCTGATCATCAATGCATCTATTCTTCAGTGCTCGTGTTTTTTGGTGAACAAACAGCTTCTGCTATACCTATATAAAAGCACTGTCTAACCAACAGTTAAATATTTGAGAAGAAGTTATGCCTATATTCTTGGCTGCTCATGCTCTTTACTGGAACATCAGCTTTTAGTATTACTTGTTAAGAACTTGCAGATAAATGAGCTGCCTGAATACATGAATTTTATGCTTTGTCAGCTACATCTTTTGCAGAAAGGTTGGTAACAGATGAATGACAATGCAGTTTTCGTCCACCTCGGAGACCAGACATGAGAATCTGATACTCTGGACTGAATGTGCACCAGTTGTTGGTTTTGAGGTTTCTTATGGTCCAAGATACAAACTTCGGCATGATAGGTTAAAGAGATTAAAGCCAGCTGAAGAGATGAGGATGTGTGGATTATCCAATTAGGAGGAGATTTAGGAATTGAAGACGTAAATTTCTGCCTATTTTTTTTTTTCCCCCCCTGATATATCATCGTAGAAATGGGAAATGAGCATTTGGTCCCTCAAATTAGTGTATATTTTCATAGTTGAACAGGGAAAAGTGTTACCTTGTATATAATTGAACTGGACAAACTGTAATCACCCCTTGTAGGAGAGTACTTAAGGGTTACCTTATAATTACAACAGATTCTTGTAATCATATGTCAAATTTTTCTGTTACAAACATGTCATTGTATTTGTAATGGGAATGCTTAATTACAATCATATGTTGTTTCACTTTACAACCAAAATATAGCTGCAAGGTTGCAGGAACTCAACACTTTGCTGAGAATAATCTTAGTTCTTGGACTTGTTAAACCAATACGTTAGGATTTTAAGCAGAGCTAGATGGAATGAAGTTGGCCAGTTTTCAATCTTAAGAATTATATGTCTCCATACTTCTTGCTGGGTTGTATGCAGTCAATGTACGACCCTTTGCGATGTTGTCAGGGCCTGAGTATAGCTTCTCTGATTCAATAACCTACATAAAGTTGATGGAGAATCGGATTATATTGTGAGGAAGGGCAAAAGCAAATCACTGTTATGTTTGTGTGGTTGAAAAGTTTTTATTCGTAGGATCAACTCACATGAGAATGAGAACCGCGAACCGCTGAGACCTTCCTTGGACTAGTATTTACTGAAAAGCTGGGCATTGTTTCTTCAGCGAGTGATCGTAATCTGTTGAGCTCAGGTAACACCACTGTCCCAAGATCAGGTCTGTCTTTCCGCCTCAATTCTGTGCACTTAAGTGCTAGCTTGGCAAAGATCAAGGCCTCTTCTATGGGCCAATCAAGAACTTCTGGGTCAAGCATATCAGCAAAGGTCCCCTTCTCAATAGCCCTATCAACGTGATGAGTCAAACCCATTGGGGGCTTGGCTGTAATGATTTGAAGCAGCATCACTCCAAGTGAGTAAACATCGGACTTTATGCCAAGCATGCCAGTTTGCTGATATTCAGGATCAATGTAGCAGAAAGTTCCAGCTGTTGCTGTCATGCGGTATTGTGTAACAGTATCAGCTACTGAAGGAGGAACGAGCCTAGCTAGTCCAACATCACTGATCTTGCTTACAAAGTTGCGGTCGAGCAAAATGTTGCCCGGTTTTAGATCTCTGTGTACCAATGGTTCTGGCTTGGTTTGGTGGAGGAAAAGAAGCCCAGTGCCTATTTCTGCAGCTATTCGGAATCTGAGTTGCCAAGGGAGCACTGGAGTGTTTCCTCGCCTGAATAGACAATCATCCAAGCTGCCGTTAGCCATGTACTCATAGACTAGGCAGCCATACTCTGGGCACGCTCCAAGGAGGAGAACCATGTTGGGATGCCGAATGCAACTAAGAACTTCAACCTGCATCATCATGATAAGGAAGAAAAAAACTGAGAGTGCAGTACATAATACTAAATAAGATCGAAGGTCCATCTAACTTTTCTTTCAAATTAAAGATGTTCTCAATACCTTAAACCCTAGTTTTTAGGCTTGCAGAAGTCATTATTTTCAAGTTTTCATTACCAGTAATTTGAATATATTCCCTTGCAATATCAGGTAAGGTTCTCTTGTTTGTTAATCTAATATGATTTGCTTTCTTAGTGTAGGAAATGCAAAACTGCTTTCTCTGTCAAAGTATTTTATAACTTATAAGTAGGACTCGAGTTCGAGACTTTTCATACCTCTTGCTGAAACTGTGATCTTCCTTGGGCCGCATCTGGACGAAGAACCTTTACAGCAACTTCTGTATGATCTAGGTAGCACTTGTAAACTGGGCCATATCCACCTTCCCCAATTTTACGAGATTTTGTAAAGAACTCTGTAGCAGCTTCGATCTCCTCTATGGTGTACTTTCGATATCTAACATCATTCTTGGCCAACTTGTCCATCACCTTCTTCTTCTCCTCTGCTTCTTTGAGTGCCTTCATTTCAGCATTGATTCTTTTCTGTGCTTCAAGTTCAGCTATTCTCTGAGCTGCTTCAGCTTTCTCAATAGCAGCCCTGCATTTTTCTTTTTCCTTCTCTGCAATTGCCAATGCTGCTTCCTCAGCCAGTCTTGCCTCCTCAAGTCTCTGTTGTTCTTCTACTTTCCAGCGGTGTAGCTCCATCGCCTAGAAGTGAATACTCATACTCATATTCAATATATGATCAGTACATATAATAAACTACTGAGGTAAATAATTCAATAGTCTATTTAGTTTCCCACTGTTGTGATGATAAAACATATGATCAGGGAAATCTATGTTTAAGAAGACGGAATATACTTTCTGTTTTGCTGTGAGTGCTTCCTTGCATGCTGAGCTGTACATGTCCATCGTCTGTTTGAGCTCCTGCTTGAGCCTTCTCATCTCTGCTTCAACATCTTCCTGTAGTGTACACCAAATTAGGTTGCTCTGGTGACAATGATTTTCAGGTATTCTCTATTCTTTTCTTTGGGCATATGGGGATGGTAGCTTTTGATTTTTTGTAATTAAATCTAAAATAGAGCATTACATGATTGAGAGCAAAGTATAGAAAATGATGTGCTAGTGCTGAAGAAAAGATTAGACACTCTATATTATTTCTTAAATCAATGAATTGATGCACTTTTCAGGTTTATGCTTGCTTACCAGGCTTTGGGACCCTGACCATGAGAAGTTCCCACTTTCATTCGAGCTGGATGAGTAGACTCCGAAACTGCTATTTGCATCAGATGACCTAGCGAATGGAGATCCAAAACTTAATCGGTTCTCTGTGTCTGAGCTGCTTGACAGGCGAGGAGCCATCATCATATCTTGTTCTAATGCTGACATCATGCGATCACTGCTTGGCCTGCCTGAGCTCACAAATGATATGTCGGAATCAGTCATCGAAAGTTCTCCAAATGATCGGTTTGCCTTGCCTCTAGTAAATGGTGACCTGTGAAAACAGGCAGTGCTCATTAGTTCCATCATCTATCTTCTCAAACGTTGCCTATATAATTTTCCCCATATAAAATATAAGTCTGTTACTATTTTGTTTTCTATTCCAGTTGATTTCAAAAATACGCAGGCAATGCAGGATGTAGTCTTAACAACTGCATTCAGCTTCCCTTATATAGTGTGTGAATCAGTCAGCTTACTTGATTGAATCCACCTCCTCCGTCGGGACAGTCCTACCTGCAAAAGGTGACATGGGACCGCCTGCCAGATGGTGCCATAAAGTTTTTTCTCAGCCTAGTGAAGCCCAGTAAAGCAATGGAAATCAAAAGATTAACGAAGCAGACCTCGTGTTCCATTGCTTTGCATGTAACGTGGATCAGGTGCATTATGCAGTGAACGAGAACCTTCTTTTGTAGGTCCGCCCGATGCTGCTCTGATGGATGCTGCTTTCCCTTTAGAGATGACGTATACAGTACAAAATTCTGGTGCCAATTTGGAAACGTTGCCCGGTATATCAGCAGTCTTGAATCTTCTGTGTCAAGAGTTTCGTAAGTGCCTGTTGTCTTGATTGCAACGGAAGTACAAAAATGAGCTGAAACAGGTAATTTTTTATTACCTGACAAATCCACTCTTGACAGAGGCACCAACCACCAAGTGCTCAATGTTGTTGTTCTTCACATAGTCACAAAGTGATCTTGCTATATCTGTATCTTCCAGTAGAACTTCATTGACTTGTATCTGTATCAAAAATATTATCTGATAGTACGAAATCCAATTTGTATTTCTAGTCTGTGTGCTTTGTCATAGCAAATCCTTTCTTTTATCCACAGAAATAAATTCAAGAATTTTGAAGAAAAGCAGCAGCTGATCTTACGTCCTTGCGTGTGCAGAAGCAACGGAAGGGAAGGAAGAGCTCCTTGGCTTGGTTATCAAGTGCAACCTTGCCGCCATCAGCATGATTTCCCACTAAATCCACAAGAAAAAAGATCATAGTAAAGTTTCCTGAGATTTCAGACTCAGATCAAGAATTCTGAACTAAAACTGCAGATTTTTATATGGATTTCTCTACACCCGTATAATCCAATGGCCTTGAATGGTTCGGTACAAAAGAAATGAAAGAATGTTTTCAGACATTAGTTTCATACTGAACACAATGTCATTCATCTTTTGTCCTCCTAAAAAATCAAATTTGACAGGACAACCATTCAAGAATGTTGTTTCTGGATTTCGAGCACTTTGAATCTCAAATGACTTCTATGTTTGATCTCAAATCAAATTTTGCATGAGAGAGAGGGAGAGAGAGAGAGATACATGGAGCAGAAGTTTTCTGCTTAACATGGAGGAGGGCGACACTTTTGCCCTTGGCCAGAAGATGATCAACAGCCCATTTCAATGCAGCCTGGCTGCCTTTATCTTTGTCTATGGCCACTGCAACCATCTCCACCTTCTTCTCTAAATTATTTCCCTTCTGGTTCATCATCATCATCACCTTCTATATACCCCCACCAACTTTTGTTAATATTTTCTGGATTATTTATTAAATATCCAGACACAAAAATTGAAATGGATTGTTTCTTGCACAAGACACAAAATTTTCACCCACCCCCTGAAAACTTTTCAGTTTTCTGTTGTCAGAAAATGAAACTTAGTTCATTTTCATCAATGGTGGAAAAGTATGGCCATTTGGTGTTCTTGAGAGCTATCCCTTAAAGAAACTCCATACCCTTTTTCCAAGCTCTCAAGAATGAATGTATTACTTGTTTTTCAGTCTTAGCCTCCTGATATCATGGCTTTGTTTTATACACACCATCCATTGCCCTAACTCTCTTCTTGTTTTCTTTTCTTTTCTCTCTTTCTTTCAAGTTTGAATGGTGATGCTGATGCTGTTGCTGTCCCTCCCATTACAACCGAATAACTAACTCTTCTCAATTCTCCTTATCCACCTTAAACATTACTTACATATATCATACACTTAGATCCAAATTCATTTTTTCACTTTCTCTAAACTATTACTAATCTTATATTTTATCCTTACTATTATTTTGCAACATAGTACCAGATATAATTATGATCAGACATACTATTGTTGTCTTATTTTTTGTTTTGTAAAATAAGGATAAATTTAGAATTTACCAAAAAAAGTATTCCTATATTTTGTTTCATTGCAGCGTTTGGCATTATACTATTAGCTTTATGGGTAGAACCCAAATTGGGTTTTTGGGTTCGGTCGAATCTAAATTAATTATATGACAAATACAATATACTTTTCATGTAATTGAAGTACAACTTTGAAAAAGAATTGTCTAATACTAAACTAAAGTTAATTAGTTAAAATTCTCTCCTTTTTAAATTTTCAACAACGTTCTCAATTTAATAAAATTGATGATTTTTATTTGAAATTTATGATATTTATTCTTTAATACGTTCTTGTATTTTTGAAAAAAATTTAGCCTGATATTTTACATCTTCATATGTAGTTTATTTAAATTTTACTGTCTCTATGCACTAGTAAACTAAAATTTTCTTAAATATTTAAAATTTCTTTTACCAAATTGACAGCATTGAAATATAATTTTAATTTTTTTATTATCTTATTTTTTGTTGAAAAGTAGTTCATTCTAAAATGATATCTACATAGTTTAGAGAAATTAGAAGTATTAAAATAGCTTTTGTCTCTAATAGAATTATGTTATTTTATAATTAATTATTATTTATTATAAAAATAGTATCTCAGTAAGAATACGAATGACTTTTTCCAACATTAACAAACACTTTATTCAGTTTGATAAATTTGAAATTATGTGTTTCATCAAATTCACAGTCTCGCATCTTATAGATTTTTTTGGATAGTTATTTGAATCCTTCGCCCAATCTGCTTATCAAAAGGCGATATAGTGTTTTTCTTCATTAACTAAACCTCACCATTTATTACATATTGTGTAAGTGAATCCCCTTGACACGCCAAGAAGGCTCACCAATCTCATTTCGCATCATAACTCTTTTAGTTTGCATCATAGCTCTTTTCACATTGCATTATAACTCTTTTCACATGGTATCATAGCTCTTTTCTTTTCATTTTACAACGGGCTATTAAACAAAATCAAGGAGTATACACATCACAATTATATTCAATTTTCACCATTCCCTCATTTTCAAATATCACTATTCTTGTAAGCAGCTAGTAACGTAAAACTATATCGATACATTTCCATTTACAAGCACCAACAACACATCATTCAACCAATGTAATACTTCAATGCAGTTTTTCATTTCACTTTCACAACAATCATTTAAATTAAATTATCCACCACCCATACAATTCCATATAAATCAGTTTTAACACGAGTCACAGACTTACATAAAAGTAGTATTACAAGAAAGGAAAATATATATAGATGATACTAATTATTTACTTACATCGACTTTACAATGCTTTAATTAGCAAACAGACAATTGTTCAGTCCTCTACTTTATCCTCGAGTCCTATAATGAGTAATAATGAATATAATTAGTATATCGAGAATATCGCAATTTCTAAATAGAATATTGAATATTATTCATACAATTTTCAACAATCTTTAATATACATTTATATTGAAATACAAATATCTGTTCTGTTATAATCTAACCAAACTTTCTAAACTTTTCATGTATATATTTAATTTATAAATCAATTCATAAAAATTTATTTGCTCGCACCCCTCATGTTTTTATAACTATCGTTCTTAATAAAATACCAAAATTGAATTATTACGAGAATCTCATATTTTTTTTAATAAGTACAATATTTCCCAAATAAAATTTTCTAATACTTCTTAAATATAATTTTTGAACATTTCTATAAATTTTATATCAATTTCTTGCTACTATAGAATTTAATTAAACCCCAATACTTATAATTAAGCATTTGATTAATAGGCCCGATGAAATTGAGTAAATTAACTATAGTATTAATTAAATCAACAAATTTAGTAATTTAATTAACCAACTATAATATTTTTATATCAAATGTGATATTTAATTTTGCACTAATTTAATAAAAATTCAATTAAATATTACATCGGACATCATAAACTATAATTAGTAAAGACATTAATTAAATAATATTAATAACTTATTTAATCAATAATTTCAAATTAATGAATTCATACCTGTTTCGAAATGCACAGCTGAAAGAATGCCTATTCTATGAAATAAAGTGGATGTGTGTGAGTTTTTCTTATTTGATAGTATATATCAGTATCATATATATGTATATATTGTAACGTTTAAAATGGTGGCTTCCTTCCATCAAATTTGTAGCAGCCCACTCTATTTATATGTTGATTTATCTCTCTCTCTCTCTCTTTTTTCTTTTTTATTTATAATTTTTGTTAATTTATAATTTGACCCCTAACTTTTAAAATTATGTAGTTTAACCCCAATTATTTTATTTTGTATAGTTTCAGTTTAGTCCCTAGGACTTTTAATATACTCATATTTAAACTCATAATTTAATTCTCAACTAAATTTATTTAATAATTGGCAATTAGTCCCACAATTATGTATTAAAACAATTTGCGAATGTTACAACCGTTTAGTCTATCTTACTGCGAGTGTTTACTTTATTGGAGAAGTGATTTAATTGATTTTCAATTGTCTTTTAACTTTTTTAACTGTTAAAATATTTGTGTTACATGATAATTTATTTTATTTATTTTTCAACTTATTTTAACATGAGGTGACTAACTTAATCTCATTTATTTCTATATAGGAAATTTCTCAATGCATTAATTTTTTTTTTAATTTTCTTGAATCTTTTAGTCATTTCCCGTTATATCATAAGGGTATTTTTTTATCTTCTAAGTATAATATATAATTATGATATAATATTAAAAAGAAATTAATATGAGTAAACAAGCATAATGAGAAAAAAAATTATAGGAATAAATATGCATAATGTGAAATACTATTGACAAGAATAAATTAATAATAATAATAATAAACAATAGTATATAACATAATATAATATAGATATAGAGTATAGAAGATTTTGTTCATTCTTTCAGCTTTGTATAGCAATAGCAATAAATCCCACAACTCCACAGACAATGAGCTGATTTCTGTCAATTTGAAGCTTCTACCAAAACAATCTTCTGACATTAAAATGCACAAAATGCAAAATCCAGTACAAACAATAAATGTAGGAGGATGAAAAAGACATGTTCTAAAGCTGAAAGCCAATAAGCTAGCTATAAATTGGCTGTATAGCATTGTAATCATCAGACAGTCCATGCATAAAAATTTATCATCATCATCAAGTTGCTTCTTCCTTAACCTCCTGAATCTTCTCGACAGCTTCTTTGATGTCAGGCCTGCTGTCAACATCAGCCTGGCAGCAATCCAAGCCAATCTTCAATAGTTTCATCATCTCGGACTCGCACTGTTTAGCCCTCTCCATGTTGGCGTCAAATATCTCCATGTTGCTCGCTTCGTCTCTTATCACGGACTCCACCCACGTCGCCATATCCGTGTCATTACTCCTGCCCTGCTGCAGGAAATTTGATGGGAACCGCCCTGTCAGGACTTCCAGGATCAGGATTCCTAGGGTCCATACGTCGGTTTTCTTGGTGATCCGCCCGGTTTGTTTGTACTCGGTTGACTTGTAGCAGACCATGTGTTCCTGTGCGTGTTCTTGATTGACTACCGGCACTAGTCCGTAGTCCGTGAGGAAGGGATTAAAGGACCTGTCGAGGAGAACGTTCGAGGATTTCAGATGGCCGTTGGGAGCGGTTAGGCTTGGGAGCTCATTATAGAGGTATAATAGGCCTTTGGCTACTCCTTTGATTATCTTCAAACGGGTTGCCCAGTTGGGGCATGGGCGACCCCGAGATCTATTGCCTACCATAAGAGATGATCAGCAGACAGATGCATGATGATAATTAGGCTCGTATAGTATAGATCACGAAGAGTAGTTCAGATGTTCTATTCCAAATTTATGTTTCATCTTGTATTCTATTTCATTTATACATGCAAAGTGTATGTGATCATTTAGATTTTAACAGCTCTTCCAGATTTCAGTCGAGAGATATACATTATATCCATAGACCATTTCCGCTTTAAACTGATTTGCAACAGATGCTATTACTGGTAAATAAAACGGCAATTAGGAACGTGTAAGTCAGTAGAGTTGAGAAATTAAGATTACCATGAAGTTGAACAGCCAGGCTGCCGTTCTCCACATAGTCAGCGACCAAGAGCTTCTCCTCTTTCCTGTAGTAGAAGCCCACAATAGGAAGCAAGTTGGGGTGGCTCAACCTGCCCAGCCTTCTCATATGCTCATGAAACTCTTCCTTATTCACATTGTTCATGTGCTTGAATCTCTTCACAACCATCATCTGCCCGTCACCCAGAGCGGCTTTGTACGTCGAGCCAAAGACGCCACTGCCTAGAACCTCAGCTGACGCCCTGAGCAAGTCCGACATGTCAAACTTATCCCTCTCTTCTTTCAGGAAGGTTATCTTAACATTCGGCTCGGACTTCTTGGCATGGCTGTGTTTCTCAGGGGATACCGTCCCTGGAGTGACAGCTCGGCTTGTAGCAGCAGCTCGGCCTTGTTCCATTTTGTCTAACTCCACATAAGCTTTCTGCTCGGCCTTTCCGTATGCAGATGCGGTGGCTGAGGCTGAGGCCGAGACTGCTGCAGCTTCCCCAGGTCCCAGGGGGGCTTGCTTACGTCTGCGGAGGATGACTACTACTACTACCAATGCTCCCAATGCTGCTGCCACCAGTATTGTGACAGGGATTATTGTTCCAACGGACAGTTTGTTTGGGGTAGTACATGATTTCAATGGCGCCCCACATAAATCAGTGTTGCCTGTTTTGGGACAAAGGGATGAAATTATCAGCTGACAGTCCAAGACTTCCAAGTATGAACATTAAAGATCCTTCATTCCCCAGAAGTACCATTTCATAATCTTCTTTAGTATCCAAATATGGCATCTAATAAGGAAGCAAAATGAAAGTAAATGAGCAGCCAGTGTTGAGAATTGCTGAAAAAGGAGGAAGTTATCAATGAAGTTCATATGATCAACATTCACGAATCCATATATAGTTGCACACAACAACAGGGGAAATGTACATATATCCATGTGGAAGGATATGATGAGTTGAACAATATGATTTCTGCCAATAATGCAACCTATCCATCAGTCTCTTCCAGATTCTACAAAGCAAACTCCTCTGGATTTAACTTAGTTCTGATGCTTCCTACAGGTAACTCGCAAAATGACACAATACTACAGCTGAAATCCAGGATACTTTAAAAACTTAGAAGCTTAATTTCACTGTTACACTGGATATTATGGGATGTCTAGAATGCAATGAAAAAGACAAAAAAGAAACGAATGAATTGAAGCAAAAGCAATCAACTCACCGTCAAAAATGGAAGTAGTGAAATTACTGAGGCTATGAGGAATCTCTCCGACCAGTTTGTTGTTGGATACGTTCAACCTTTTAAGCCTGTCTGGTGGAAACTGTGGTATCAAACCTTCAAACTCATTGTTTTCCAGCATCAACTCCATGAGCTTAGGCAGTTCCAGCAACGAGATAGGAATCTGCCCAGAGAACTTGTTGTTAGCCAAATGAAGTTTTTTCAACCCCGTCATCCCAATGAAAGTTTCTGGTTGGATTTCCCCAGAGAACTTGTTGTGCGAAAGATAAACCGTTTTCAGCCCCGAAAGGCGGGCCAAATCCGGGATAGGCCCATGAAAATTGTTGTACATAAAGCTCATAGTTCTCAAGTGGGTCAACTTTGTTAGGGAATCCAAATCAATGACGCCCTCCAACCCCATGTTTTGAAGCTGGAGCCCCCAGACAGCCCCCTCCTCGCAGAAAATTCCAACCCAATTCTCGTGATCGCCGCTGCATGGCGGCTTCTGATTGTTCCAGTTGGACAAGGCGCCGCTGTTCTTGAGAGACTCCTTAAATTTAATCAAGATATCGGCTTCCGACTCGGCGGAGACGGACGTGAGATGCAAGAAAATGATGACGAGCAGAACGATGACGGTGGAGCGGGTGGAGAGAAGGATGCGTTTACGGGCCATGGTGATGGATCGGGGTACGGCGCACTCGTGGGCGCGCGCCCCCGGAAGAAAACTGTGGGGAATGCGGATATATGGGTTGATCGGCTGAGAGCAGAGAATGATTAATTGATGCAGGAGAATCAAAATGAAAGAGATGGAGAGAGAGAGAGAGAAGAGAGAGGGACCAATAATAGTGTGTTTTTGTGTTAGTGACAATTCTCCCTCTCCCTCTGTTTCTTTGCAGCCCACTCTTTTTGTTTTGCATGAGATTTATGCGCTGCGCCTTTGAATTTCTCTCACTTCCAATACAGATTATAGCTCCCCCTCTCCCACCCCCCAACCCAACTCCCCCATTTTCACTTCTGGACCTTTCTACCCTATTCATCTTGTATTCTACTACCATGTACTAATACTATCTCACCTGATCTTGGTCGAGATTCTCTGCGACTTATCCAATGGTGATCTAACAATTTTGGAACTTGGGTTTTAATAAATAATTTAAGTTGCATTAGTGATGATTTGGGCTAAACATACAACTTGTTAAGGCTAGCTGAAACCCTCCGAAACTAAAACAGTTAAGATTTTAAATTGTAAATGTACGATCATAGGATGCAATCTCTCAATAATAAATATATACATGTTAAGTGAACCCTCAAAGTATTTATATATCAAAATATGTATGGATCATATATAAGTAGGACAATCGTCAGATGAGTGCCAAACGGGTCGTCATAAAACACGCAGTTCTATAGAGTGCTTACGCATTTTCGCATTTCTTTGAGGGCATTTCAGTCCTTTGCTGATTTAGTGTATTTTTCCCTATCACCACCATTCTCATGTAACTGAAATCCCAAATTTTCAATATCTAGTTTGGATTAATTTCAGCAAGATAAGAGAATAAAAGACAAAATGGTCAGAATGGATCTCGTTTCCTTGACTGCGTATCTAATGTTTTGGGTCAAGAGGCTGTTGAGTCGTAGAATCTTTATCTAAAACATTTACTATAAATACAGAAGTATCAAATGATAACTAAAAGAGAACGAGTAACGGGGGTTAAATGAAATCGAGAAGTATACAAATGAAGGAATAATGTTAGGCTTTTTAAACTACTTATAAGTATGAATCATGAGGATGCTAACACCTAAAGTCTACTCACGTTCGGTACAATGTGAGACGATTTCTTCGAAGATGAATCATAGTAAAAAATGGGAATGAGATAGCCTCAAGGGATTAAGCAATTTTTTCTGTCGAATTCTGTATATCCTACATCAACGAGACAAAGGCCATCCGGGGGTGCAGGTGGTGCGGTGGCACGCCTACAT
The DNA here is from genome assembly GCF_000512975.1 of Sesamum indicum. Classification (NCBI taxonomy): domain Eukaryota; kingdom Viridiplantae; phylum Streptophyta; class Magnoliopsida; order Lamiales; family Pedaliaceae; genus Sesamum; species Sesamum indicum. The sequence continues at coordinate 9,962,390 of NC_026155.1, read as the reverse complement.
GTTGCATCCATCAGCTTTAGCAATGCATCATCGTCGGCACCAGCAGCTGCTTCCCTGATTGCGGTTGCTACAAGAACTCTAACCATCTGCGAAATACAAGGAAAGGCAAAATGATCAAATTGGAAATGAATAGAACATGATTCAAAGAGGATTCTGCAGCCAAATTAGTATAGTTTGCCTTTAATTACTTGTAATTATATCCACACGATACGCAAACTTTCCTCATACAAAGCGAAAGAAGTAGCTACCTTCCGCAAGAACCGATTCGCAACCAATTCAATGCACATTGTCTTTGTTCTGGTTCCATCCTTTCAGATACAGAAACATATTAAACCACATCAGGATTAAGGAACAAAAGGTTGATGCAAGTACAGGCACATGATCATGACTATGTGTACAAAGCATGATGCAATCCCATCCCTGTCAATAATCCTCATGCACTTGCAACTAAATGATAGTTATCAAAATGCACTGGCTAGCTCAAACTGGAATCACACCTTACCCAATGTCATGTGTCCCAAGAGGATCCTATAAGTGATACATGGAAAACATTATTCACCAGTTTATTAGCAAAATCATTAAATGAAGGTCAGATTTTTTGGTCATCATGATCATTTGTCTTTAGTTTTTTGAGTAAGATGTGAAGATAAAATACACTAAGAGTCTACAATAACCATTGATTAGATGATGGGCAGTTTCAAATGAATGTGTCCATTTCTGTTGGGCTGTGTTATCTAACTCATGAGAAGTTTATCTTGTTTCTTCTTAGTAACTCTTGAGAAATTCTAAAGGGAAATCAACTGAACTTAAAAATATACTACTAATTTTCACTGTCAAGTGCAATCAAACCTTAAATATCCCTTTCCTATTCTTGTCGAGTCTACAATTTTGTCATATGAATACCGCAGCACTGCATGCAGCCTCTCTAACTGCTTAAAGACATAATAATCCAAGGTTTTTAAAAAATTTACTTGTTCTTTTTTAATGTTTTTACCCATGTGATGTGATAATCAACATAGTCCCAAGCTTAATTCTTTAGAGATATGGATAAACACAACCCTCTTTTTTGAAAAACATGGCAATGAAGATCTATATTGATGACAGGAAAAATAAGATGCAGAAGATTCTGTCAGTTGCCAACCTTAGAACAGGGTAAATAGGCCTCTGCAGCTCGTGCATGGTAGAGAAAGCACTCTGTTGGTGGACCACTGCAATGTGATAAAGAATTGTTCTAAGAAAGTAAATTGTCATTTATTTATTTAAAGAAAACACACACACAGAACAAAGTGAAATTTTAAATTCATGCGCACCACATCAGATCTAATGTATTACTTTCAGAGTGGTTTTTGATGCATATAATCGTTGGCATGACTGCCAAAATGTTTGCTGATTTCTCTTGCCCAACAGAAGAAAACTAGGTAAAGAGAGGATAAATAGGATAGAGGTGAGTGGGATTAAAATGTGTATTATAATTTTATGCAAATAAAAGAAATCCGAATATGTTTTCTGGAAGACATCCAGCTCAAAATTCACCAAAATCAACTTCATTTATCAGGAAACCAAATTGCATAGTTGTTCGCTGAATCTTCAATTGATGCATTACCAATGGTTACAGACTAAGAACAAAACCAAATAAGATAAACCTAAGCTGCATATGATAAGACCATGGCTACAATAGATTCAGATTGGGGTATGCAAGGACCGGACTTGAGGCACACTTGATCATACCAGAAATAATGAGGACATATATTTGTTAAAGAATTATAAGTCATTCATTAAAGAAAAAGGAGAAAGAGAGAGAGAGAGAGAACGATTACAAGTCTTACATGTTTCTTGAGGCCTTAGTATCTCGTGCAAACATCCTGAAGGAAAGTAACTTCCCTTCCAGTTGATGTAAAAGATGGTTAACACGGCTTATTTCGAAAGTGAGTGGTTTGTTTCTAGTTTGTGATTCATGCTGGTCATCACCATCAGTTACACGCGCACAGTTTTCTTCATGAAAGCATTCACCATATTGGCCTTCTCGGCGAACAGTAACATCCAAAACATTTTTCTTGGATTGACCCTCTTTATCATCCATATTTTCATCATTGAAAGGAAATATGTACAAATAGCGTCGCCACTTTGCAGAGAAATTGGGATGAAATTCACGTGAGACCTAAAATATATCATGCACACATCAGTATGATATTAAAGCATTTCCAGAAATTCTTTGAGGTCATGTTCGAAGACTGAACATGAGTATGACTAGGGGACTCATAAATCATGGCCACAAGGTTCATACCGGAGAAACAGAAATGACCCTTATCTTCCCTGGTGCTGCACCATTTACGGCGTCCTTAATCTCTACAGCTGTAACATCTTTTCTCCATGTATCTAGGCATACAAAAAGTAGTTCATTTATGAGCAACAAACTTATACAAATGATGATGGAAGAAAGTAGAACGCATCAATGCCTTATAAAGTATTTATTTTGTGGCCTCCCAGACTCATCTAAGATAGAGGTTTCCGGTCCTGTTTCCATTACCACAATTGTGCCTTTAACCTTACAGAATTGAGGGAAATGCTTCTCAACATTATATGTATAGACCCTAACTTTTGTTTCCTTTGTTAATTTCATCAGCCCACACCCTTTTGCACTGAAAAGCGAAGTATAAGAAACATTAAACAGTCACCATCAAACTGAATAGACATCTAAAGGGTCTCTCAGAAAGGGGGACTCTTAACATTAGTTCATCTGAAAAGCTAGCACCATTCAGAAAGATGACTCTACCAATTCCAAGATCGATAAATGTATATGCTTTACATATATATACATATATACATGTTTTATATGTGAGCAAGAGGGAGATGTAGATATTAAAGAAGAGTGAAACATACAGAAAGAACAAACTTGTTCAAGAGCTGTCACCCCTTTGTCTGTACGCCCAGCGACAACAGCACAACCATCTATTGGTAATTTCTTTTCTTTCAGTAGCTGCACTTTCTTTTCATCAACGAATTTTCCAAGAGATCTTTCAATCAATCTGTATTATAAGACAACAATAAGTTCAAAGCTAGCTTGTGCATGAAGAATGATCATGATTCAACCAAGTATCTTAACCCTAGTTCAAGAAACCAACACTTCTGCAAATATTAGTTCAAGTTTCATTGTTTCCCTTGATCTTCCATTTACAAGCAAATTACCTCCGCCATACTCATGTTCTCATTACCAATCAGGTAACAAATGACAAGAGATAACTTAGAATTGATAATCTCTGAGCATGCCCATGCATAAAACTAGAGAAGCACAATCAGGACACTATGTAAAAAAAGAAACTTAGAAGAGCAGTATTTTTCAAATGTTCAGCATCATTCTCTAATTGTACAGGCTCCCATAGGACAATGTATCTTGGTATGAGCACATTTGTTTGACTGGGACAAGGCAAGTCATTTTACTGTTTCAGCCATTAAAACCAGATCTGCTGGTCCCAGACTCGATCATAGTACTAGTGCTTAACAATGGATGTCCTATTTAGTGAAAGCAATTTCAACAAAACAACACTAGCGGTTCCATACAGAAGGAGCCATACACCAGACTCTTGACCAATCTGAGATATCACAGAGTGTAACTGCAATATCTGTATTTTCTGTTTTTCAATCAAGTATGGAAAATTATGGTTTTTCATCTTTCTACCATTTTCTTTGTCTAACCAAGTATAATCCAGAAAGCAACAAGAGCGCAATCAAGTATAATTTTAGTAACATGAAAAATCAAACTAGTATTTAGAACAAGAGCGCAATCAAGTATAATTTTAGTAACATGAAAAATCAAACTAGTATTTAGCAATGAGTATGCATTATATAGTACCAGAACAGGTTAACATTTTCTTAGGACGGACAAGATTAACCTTGAAGAAAGAGAGAAAAGAGTCATAGTACATTCTGGTAGTCCAACCAAAATACTTATAGTAATCAATGCATGTCTGCAGCTTGGTTATAATATATCAAAAGAATGTCCCAGATTAACCTAGTTGATTATCCATAAGCACATGCAAACTCATGATTGACACCCCATATCTCCATTCTCCAGCCTACAAGGGTAAGATTTTTGTGAGGAAGCTTGACCTTAAGCAAAAACATAGGATTCTTGCATGACATACTAAACTCACACAAATCATAACTAGACAAATGACTCCGACATCTAAATAGCAAGACCGCACTTGTCATACAGATATGTAAGACCCAGACATCTCCACAATAGAGACTGACTCCAGAAACACGATTGAATAAAGCTGAACATATGTTTTTTTCTCAATGTAGCCCGGGAAATTTGGGTTCAACAGGATCATGCCTCTCTCTTTAGGCATTCTTTTCTCATTCGCTCTGGAGATAACTTTGAATAGAAAGTGAAGAACTTCAGCACATTTTTCCTCAAACGCAACAAGTTGATCAATCACTTTGGAGACAACATATCAATTTTTAAAGAGAATAATTCATGAAATTGATGCATTGATATAATGTCAAAGAAGAAACACAAAATAGTAGAACCCATGATCCACAGAAAGCTAGAGCATAGTTAGTCGTCAATCATGAAGGAATTTTTAAATATCAGGTGACATATATGTTATTAGGACATATTGCTGTCTGTATTAATTTGTTTAGCTTATGGAATTAGAGAAATTAATCGAAAACTGGCAGAACGCTTACCCTTGGACAGTGTTTAAACCAGGCTGTTTCTGCCACCCATCAAAAGAACTTCCATGATAAGACAGCAGTATTTTGAAAGTCACTCTTGCCCATCTTCCAGTCCTATCCCCAGCTGGGTTGCGTACCAATTCAGATTTATCACAATCTTTGACGATTTCAGCACCACCATCTACAGCATATGTCTGTGTAAACTTTATTCTTTATATTATATTAAAAAAAAAACGAAAATCTTTAAACTGTGAAATAAATACTTTAGAACCTTAAAAATTTCAGAATAGATGTTCAACAAGATAAAAACTTAATGGTTTCCAGAATACTGAACGAGAACGATAGCTCTGGAAGGTAGCATGGATTATGCATATTGCAGGAGACTTGTGTTTCATGTGATATCATTTTTACCAATAGCATGTACAAAAGAAGGAGCATTTGAGGTGTTTACATAATTAGCAAAAAATACTAGAGCATGTACACGGAGGAAAAAATGAGTGATCACAAATAGGAACAGAATCATTTCCTACCTGCTAGAACTAGCCATAATTGCTCAGAATTAATTCGCAATGTAGTTTAACCATAATATAGAAGAATGCGACTCTGATTAGCTAAATTGCTTTAAATAGTAGTTGTTCTAAACCCAAAGAAACAAAAATGAATCTTGAAACAAGAATGAACAGTTAAATACGAAAATGTTCAAAAGTAGTCGTTATGAAAAGGCCCACCTCTTTCCCAAACAATTCAGATAGTGATAGGCGGCCATTCACCACATCCAAATAAAGATCAGTAACTTTTTGCCATGGCTTTCCATACATGAACTGATAACTTTCCCTGCCACAGTCAAGAAAGTTACCATGTCACTTAGTTAACATATATTTTGCACGATTGGGTACACGAAATTGAGCATAAGTTGGTCAAAAATACAGAGTTCAGCCCATATAACACCCAAGCAACAATCTATGGACCAAAATATAGTATAGTCTAACTGAGTATATCTAAATGATAATAGACAACTCGAATACAAACAATGCATGACCAACTGAGTGGACCCAACCAAATACATTCCCTTAGCACTCAGATACATAAAAAGCCAACTTAATTGAATCCCGAATCATAAGTCAAAATTGTGAAAAAGCAAAGTAAATATGAACACATGGAATTGCGAATGTAACCGAAAACTCGGATAGGCACACATTTGCGGGTGTAGTGCGTATGCCACACACACACACTAGAAGATCCGAATTGAATAGCAATAGTGTCTGGGAGTGAAAGAGAAGAAGGGTGTTTGCGTAAATCGACTTACTTGGCTGTCCATCTGGAGAAACTGCAAGCATCAGTGTGGTGGTAGTGAACATAATCCTTAGGAGGCGGAGGCGGAGGCAGAGACGGAGACGGAGGCGCAGGCCTTTCCATTATACTTCCCGCCACAGCCGCCGGCTGCTTTATCATTTACCTTCCCCCTCTGGAAAGCGGAAACTCCTTTTCCCCTCCCCCCACCCGCACTCTTCTTTTAACCAACTTAATTTGCCTTTTCTCTTCATTTTTATACGTAACCACCATTTGACCATTTGGTTGAATAGTTTGAACATGTTTCTCGACCGCAAATATAATTTGGGATAATTACATCAACCCCTCTAATCTATTGTTTATTTATATAATTATTTGTATTTTTTACAAAATTATAGAAATTATTTCTGATACTAAAAAAATAAGAGTAGTTTATATAACAATACTAACATTTTAGGAGTATGTGTGTAATTTTTTAAAAGAGTAATGAGTGGTTTGTGTAGGTAATAATAATATTTTAGTGGGTGTATGTATAATTATTTAAAAGATAGAGGTGGTTTGTGTAAATAGATCATAAATTAAGAAATATAATTGTCTCTATAATTTATATCTATATTAATATATATCTATTTATACTATTATGCAAAATAAAATTTTTCTACATCTACGAACCATGAAAATCATCAATTTTTAAATATGATAACTATATTTTTCATCAGATAATTTTAAAAATTAAATGTAGTCCTTTTTTTTTTTATAAAAGTAATTTTACGTCATTTTAACACAACTATTATAGGTGGCAACAGGGTGAGTTTTAACCCAAATCCGAGATCCGCCCATCGAAACTTAATTGCAATCTATATTTGTATGATAAATTATTAAATCATAACTCCAAACATCATATTTATTTAGTTTTTTTAAATTAACTATTTTATATTTAATTATCTTATTATCAATTATGCAATTGCCGGGCTAAATTGGGCTTTAAAAGCAAAGAATATACTACAAAACATACTCTCTCTTTTTTCTTTTTTGGAAAAAAGAAACTTCAAATAATTAAATATGAAGTAAGGCTAAAATATTTTGACCCTAGGTCCATATAAACTATAGAGATTTCAAGCCCATTTTAAAATACAGACATTGTGGGGGAGCATTCGGGCAGTTTGAAAGTGCCCACCAATGACTTTTGTGCTTGGAAGTCTTTGGTTCGGCCCTTCTCCTTTTCAAAATTCAAATTTGATCAAAAGTTGTTCTAAAATGAAATAAGATGGTAGTGATGGGTATTCATTTTTTTTTAAGTAAATTAATTATAATTATTCATATTGAATTGGAATATCTAGTAAAGATCATCACATGAATTATATTATGATTAATAATATCAAATAAACTAAATCTAATCAATATCTACTATTACAGTACAAATAACATTCCACTTATAATATGGGGTTCTAACTCACAATTCTTACGTTATAAAATCTCAACTTCGTCAACTAAATTAGGCTTCGTTAACGAGAAAAGGATGGATTTGAAAAGAGTAAAAAAAGAGAGAGAGATGACGTTGGTTTTTGAAGTGGAGGATGATTTGGCATGATTGATGGAGAATTTAATTAAAATACATAGAAACAAAATTAATGACAATGGAAAGAGACAAAAGGAAAAACAAAAATAAAGGTAGGTTATCACTTCTCAGTCTTTCTTTAATTTAGAATTATTAAAGTATTTAAAATTTAAACGGTCGCTAATCGGTATTATCTTTCTTTAATTTATATATTGTGAAGTCGTATTCACTTTGATAAGTTTGTGTATGAGTTTCCAATCACTTGTACTTCCACAAGCCTTTGTGGGTTTTGGCGATAGAATGAATAATTGGTTTGGAGTGTTTTTATTGTTGTGCACATGAGACGAGATATTATTGCCAAATAATAAGACTTTTATTATGGAATCAATCGTTAATACGTATATAAAACGATATAATCATAGCTTTAGGACAATGATAAGTGTAGTGACTCTCCATTGTTGTAGTTTTGCATATTTCAAGTTTTATTTAATCTATTTCATTAATATATATTACATTGCGATAACTTACTATATACTCATACTAGTTGTTGTAGCACGCAGTTCCCTATGTGATAAATAAAAAAAAACTTATAAAAAGACAAAATCTAGTGTTGGGTGAGGGAAAAAACAAGATCCATGAGAATAAAGAAATGTGGGGTTAGGTGAAGAAATAAAATATAAATTATAATCGTGAGTCATTTCTTTTGTGTAGAAAGTTCATTTATAGCACTATATATTACAAAAAAAGATTTAATTTAATATATATATATATATTTGTGCATAATACGGATTCTACGCTAGTATATATATATATATATATATATATAAATAAAGAGAGAGAGACACATGAGCAAGTGGCCTCCTTAAATAGGAGAGAGATGAGTAGGAATATTGGTGAACAACAACAGTTTAATGAGTTTGTAGACATTTTTGTATTTTAGGAGGGCCTTCTAGAACTCACCCTTTCTTCATCACATCTTTATCAATAACCCCACGTCTTTTTTATATTATCATAGCAAATTATTTGATTGTATCAATAATATTTTAAGTTGTTTTTTTTTTAATTGTGATTTATTGATTTATATATTTTATTCTTTGTGATTTATTAAAATATAAAAATTTATTTATTATATATATGTATGAATGACGTATCATAAAGACTAATATATTTAAAAAATATGCACGCGGTATAGAGTATGTAGACTTTGATAGTTATAATTATGCAGTAGTACCCAAGTTTTATGAGTTTGTGTGTGTATGCGCGTATTTCCTAAAGTAACATATTTATATGTCAAAATGAAACATGCCACAACAAGACACATGAGAAACTTTAGTTTAGAATGGTCAAAATGATTCCCAAATAATTATGCAATGACTTGCATTTTGACACATTTGATACATGTGTTCAAATTTGACATATAAAATCATTATATTTCTTTCTACGATTAAATTTATTTTAATTCCAAAGGTTGACGGAATGATGTCAGGTCAGATTGGCCTCATTGTATGGGGTCGATTTATCTAGTGAAAAGTCATACATTTGAAAATTTTCCTCAGGCGAGCAATAGCCATGAACAACAAGCGGGAATAGTTCTTGAGTCCGATAAATTTGTGAAACATCTTGCGGATAAACATAAGAAAAGTTATCTTTTAATTAATAATGTATTTGTTTCCAATGAGTAAAAGAAAGAATAAGTTAAGTTAAAATTAATTAATATGACTGTAGTATAAATAATGAAGATGAGAAAGAAAGAGATAAGATCTTAGATAAAGAAGGGAAGAGGTGAGAGGCAAGAAGAAAAGGACAAAAAAATCATTATATTTTTAAAAAGGATTATTTTTATAAATATATTAAATATTATACCACGGTATATTTTTTTAAGGTTCTCACAATTTATTAAATTATATATTGGTACCTGAGAATATTTATTTTTTAAGGTCCAAGAGAAATATCCAGTCTGATTAACTTAAGATAAAATATAATTAAATGACCAATGATTACTTTCAGTCCAACTGAAACTATTATAATCAACTCATTTGACACATCAATAATACCCCACATCTCGAATGACATGTCGACCTAAGGGCACGCGAAGCAGGGGATGAGTCAGCCAACTGAAACTTTCGAAATAACGTCAACGCACAACTGCTTTCCCTTGAATAAGTTATATTTTGTTGTTGGTGTGACAAGTTTTGTTCTTACTTACGTGGGACACAAATGACATGACATACAACTGAACCAATAATATTCATGAAACTAAACTTTTCAAAAAATTCGAGAATATTTGAAATTTGTACTCAACCACCTATCCGCTTCTCCCATTCAACTTTTATAAACGTCTAAATAGGCTGAAAGATTACTTTATATTTCGATTCCCCACCCTCAACTTTCCACTTACCTACAGCTTACTTAAGCTCATTTCTTTGCAAAACCTTTCATAGACTTTTATAAGTATTGTTGCAACAGTTATTGACTTAAATATGAAGTGCTAATTCCTATTTTATAGATTAATTTTTCGATAATTTAAAATTTTTAGCCGGTCCTTCAATATTAAACGATAGTAGTGGATTGTGGTAAGTATCATACATAAATTATACGGGCAAACTTGCAATCTGAATACAAATTCGATATTTTGTGCAATTTGACATATTTTTCCAACAATACCTTTTGAGATTGAATTTCATTAAAATCACATTTTGATAAAGAGAAATAATTTCTAGCTTTCAACCACTACGATTATTTTCCGTCTAATCACTCATTATGTCCATTAAATTATTCATCACTAATTTAAAAAATGAAATTAATTATGATATTAAACTTTGTATAATTAATAATTTCATAATCAATTATGGGGAAAAATTGGGCATGGTATAGATTACATAATATTGTAATTATGAAGTGGATTAGATGATGTGTAACAACAAATACCATCAAATCACCTTAATAAAAGAAGTCCAAGAAAAGGGAAAGGGAAAATGAAGCCCACTTGAGAGAGACTAATTTAATTAATATAACTAATTAAAATTGACAGCTACATATTAGGTGGTGAGATAGCTCCATACCAACTTTTTGATTACCGATTTTACCCTTGAATAATTGGCATTTTCTTATGCATGCAATCCCCCTTTATTATTTTCTCTATTCTTATTCTATATTAATATAAAAAAATATATCTAGTTCATAAACCACGATTTATGATATTATTTTTTTAATAATACTCCGAGATTTATATTATTTTTTCTAAATATGGTAAAATTAAAATTATATATTTTATTTTTATTTAATAATTTACATACTTTTGTACTTAATATTTATATTATTAAATATTTTTTATTTTTTATTTTCTCATAATATGATTATTGTTTTAATTTTATATGTTCGGAGAGATGGCGTTGGATACTGACTAGTTGGGGACGCTGTGGTACGGGTGGTCCAGTAAAATGAAATACATACACTAGACAATAAATACGTACAGTGATAATAGTCCATCTGCTTCTGTCTCTCATTCTTTTTTTCTCTCTCTACAGATCAGATCAGCAGCAGACGCTCACAATTGTGCTTCCACTCCATTTCTCGTTTCTAACGTGAGTTCATACATCTTCATCCCCCAAGTGTCAGCTGAAGTGCACTCACGGACCATGGTTTTATGCGGAAATCATTTGCGGTTTCCGTTTACCTGTTTTATGTAGTTTTTTATCGAGATTCTTGATGTTAAAATTGCGTTTTTGAATATGAGCCTTATTGGTTTCTTTTGCTTTTGATTTTTTGTTTTCCGACTTTTGGTGGTGAAATGCATGTAATGTGCTAGATCAAACGGGTGGCGGCGGGCCTTCTTACTTGGTTGTTTTGAGTTTATTTATTTTAATTGAAAGTGTAAGGATGCGATGTTGGACTGTAGTCATAATCAAAGAGAGAATTGACGGCCGAACTTACGGGATAGAACATTTTTGGTTTCTATGGTTGCATGTGTGCTAGTTGTAGTCTACTGCCTGTATTGAAATGCATTTATTTTACATCAATTATTGAGGTTTCTGATTAATGTATCAGTGATGAATTTTGTGTTTATTTAATGTAAATATGTTTGCATTTCAGTTTTGGGTGACTTTTTTATCTGGAAAGTTGGCACTTTCCAATTTACTATTTGGTTAGAACACTTGCTCTTGTTCTAACATGAAGTGCATCATCATATAAGTAACTCTTTTTTGGTCTGCTCAAATCATATTTTGCTAGTGGTGTTTATCTTGGGTCTAATTTTCTTTAGAATTTATTGTCTAGGAGGCTGAGTGCTAGATTGAAGAGAAATAAAAAATTCAGGAGCAAGATAGAGCAAAGGTAGAAGGAGAAAACTATAATGTGGAAGTTGAAAATTGCGGAGGGTTCAAGCCCCTGGTTACGCTCAGTAAATGGACATGTTGGCCGCCAAATTTGGGAGTTTAACCCTAGTCTTGGGTCTCCTGAAGAGCTAGCCGAGATTGAGAAGCTTCGCGAGGAATTCCGTAATCATCGGTTCCAGAAGAAGCATTCTTCTGATCTATTAATGAGATTTCAAGTTCAGTGAGGCCCATACTTAGTTTCCTTCCTTTTACTGTTATAATCTGCTGTTGTTTATGCCGGTGATCTTCTCTGATTTGTTTGCAAGATGCCTGAAGTTTGTGTTTGCAAATGAATGTTGTTGCAACTTCTTGATTTGTGTTTCTTCATGGTTTCCTTTACTTTTCGTGTATTTCTTAAACGGTAATTTAACCTTTACAACCTTAAATTGCAAAACTGGTAAGCTTGGAATTAAAGTTGTGCGTAATTAAGAAAATAATGTAGAGTGTTGGCAATCTGGTGCTGATTTGGCCACAGCTAATTGATTCTTAACATGGGCTGAGATTGGGACATCAACAATGTGAATCCATGGCAGTTTCATACCTATAAGTGATGACCTCAGAAATAGTATATACTGTCAGTTATGCTTACTTGTCTTATTTGTTTGGTATTAATGACTGTGTTATGTAGACAAAACAAGAAGAAACTCCAGTGGAAATTTTGGTCGTTACTAATTACAGTGAGTATATATCAAACATCTAATCTGGTAGACAAAGGTCTAACATAGGTGGATAAATTTTGCAGGTTTTTAGGAACCTTTTGATAAATTATTTTCTTTGTTGTGGTTGATATCTGTTTGTTGAAATTTGGTTTAACATGCTTCTGTAATTAAAGATGTTTTTGAGTTCTCAAGATGATTTGTTCAAGGTAGATTATCTTTATAACTGGTCTATTTCTGGATGCTACAATAGGAGGACCTACCAATGTACAAGTCATAAGAAAGGAAAAGTATTGATGCATCTAACATTCTGCTCAAAGACAAATTCGCAAGTCTAAAATAAGATGTGGTTCACTATGTAAGAAACATTACTAATACTCGGGACTTTAAGCATGCTAACAGCCTTAAAGGTCAAAGTTAAAGCTTCTTAATTTAGATAAGTAATGCAAGTTCATCTGCATCCAATCTGCTCCCATGAGAAGGATTTGAAGTCGCTAAACAGTTGCATCATAGTTTGAGCCTTTTTCTTTTCCATTTGGAAAATTGAAACAACACTATGTTCTCCTCCAAATTTGAAAGAAAAAAAATCTCCTGCAAAAAGCTAAAAAGTTGTGACTCGTGCGTGCCAATTTATACATGTCAGATTGATTCTTAGTAATGTCAAGGACGTACCATTAAATTTAAAATAACCTATATTGGCTTTAGTGTTTTAGTCCTGGTTTATCTAATCTCTGAGGTACCAACCGATGTTTGGTTTTATAACTATAAATGTTGATAGTCTAAGCTACTCGTTTTTTTTGGGACATTCTTATGCAACTCACCATGTAACTAACTTTAACTTTTCATTTTGAATATTAGTTCTCCAAAGAGAATCCAAGCACCACAAATTTGCCCCAAGTAAAAGTGAAAGATATTGAAGATATTACAGAAGATAAAGTAGCTACTACACTAAGGAGGGCCATCAGTTTCCATTCAACCCTACAGGCTCATGATGGTCACTGGCCAGGAGACTACGGCGGTCCAATGTTTCTAATGCCTGGCCTGGTGAGTCTTGATTTTGAGATTTGATGCTTTCTTAGGCTCAATTGCACCCTAGATGTCTGAAAGGAAGATGGTCAACTTACATTCATCTTGTTTTCTGTTCTTCAAGATTGAATCCTAAACATAAATGCTCAGCATAGTAAAATTGCTTGAGGAATGTAAGACAATGAATTTATAGTTATTAGATACTTCCGTCATTTATATTTATGTACTTGGATCCAAATAACAAAATAAAGCTTTTCTCCATGGAGCTCTATTAACTAATCAAGATTCAGACAAACCTTTAGTATTTGAGACGATGTGTATGTTTCATTGGCCATATATCTGTGTTTTCTTGACAATTAGGTTTCTGAAATGGTACCAGTCACCTCGGGAAGCAACCAATTCAGTAAATTTTGAGAAATAGTGTTACATTAGTCAAATTTTTTCAACCTCTGTTTTTCTTCTTTATGTACAATTTTATGGAACAGGTTATTACATTATCTATTACTGGGGCGTTAAACGCAATATTGTCAAAAGAGCACAGGCGTGAGATTTGTCGCTACCTTTACAATCATCAGGTGAAAACAGTATTCAGCATGTTAACTTATGTTACCTTGCTTCTACAATGTATCAAAGCTATCTGCTATTTTAGTTATGATCTGTACATTTAAGGAACAGCATGTGTTAACTGCTATGTATACAATATAACAACAGAACCCAGATGGTGGATGGGGTTTGCATATTGAGGGCCCAAGCACCATGTTTGGTTCTGTTTTGACCTACGTTACTTTGAGGTTGCTTGGTGAAGAACCAAATGATGGAGATGGAGCAATGGAGAAAGGTCGAAACTGGATTCTTGATCATGGTGGGGCCACCGCAATAACATCATGGGGAAAGATGTGGCTCTCGGTTCGGAACTCATCTCTTACATTGCTGTTTGTGTGTTCTGTTCTACTTGTGCTCTGCATATGGCAACAATTGATGCCTTCTCCTTATTTTATCAAAACCATTTAGGTACTTGGAGCCTTTGAATGGTCTGGAAACAATCCTCTGCCACCTGAGATTTGGCTTCTTCCCTATATTCTTCCATTCCATCCAGGTAATGTTTGCTAGTGTATAATCATTTTCTCTCTTTTCTTTTTGTTTATTTCGCAAGTGATGGTAAAACTTTTCTGGTTGTTTCCTTTATTCATGTAAAAGTGAAAGTAATATATATTAAAATAATCATGACTCCTTGCTGTCTGCTCCATATTGGTCCTCCACTTGTTTACTCTACAAAAGTGCAGGGAAAGGTTGCACCTTTTACTTATGGGCACTGGGGTGGTATTGATCTTTACTCTGGCAGAATATTCTTTTGTCCTGTCCTTTCTGCAATCAAACTGATGGTTATGCTAATATGATACAAATTAACATTCTTTATGCAATTATTTGGTGGACTTGAGATTCTGGGGCTGAGAGAGATAATGAGGAATTGTTTGTTGCTTTTTTATAATAAATGTCCAAATATATCTAATTATAATGATAGTATGTCATACATGATTTCACAATTAATGTAACTTTGAATTGTCAATTGGCAAGTCTGGACTCTATAATAAACTCTTCCCATTTCTTCCCAGTCAAATCATTCTACTAATTTATCTCTTAATGATGTCATGTCTCTTTTGAGGTTTACTTGGTTCAACAGAAAGTATCTCACTAAGTGCATTTTGTATACTGTTTTGTATATGACACGGAGACCTTTCTTTCATTTGTACTGCAGGAAGGATGTGGTGTCATTGTCGAATGGTTTACCTTCCCATGTCCTATTTGTATGGAAAAAGGTTTGTCGGACCTATTACACCCACAGTTCTTTCTCTGAGGAAGGAGCTTTATACTGTTCCATATCACGAAATAGACTGGGATAGAGCTCGCAACGAATGTGCAAAGGTTGGTAAGAGCTATATATTTCGAACAGTTCTTGGTCGTTTGTAATCAGTATCATAAGCAAACTTTGGAAGAGGTCTGCTAGCTTTCAGTTGCAAAATAGCATTCAGTCTTTGCATTATCCTAGATGCTTTTCTGTGTTGGTGCTAAATATTCTTTTATATGTCTTTTCACTGCAGGAGGATCTATACTACCCACACCCTGTTGTACAAGATTTACTTTGGGCATCTCTTCATAAGGCTGTGGAACCTGTTTTGATGCGTTGGCCTGGGAAGAAGTTGAGAGATAAGGCGCTTCGCACTGTTATGGAGCACATACATTATGAAGATGAAAACACTCGCTACATATGCATAGGCCCTGTAAACAAGGTACATGAAACATTTATTATGAGTAGGTCAGAAAGGAGTTGGAATCTTTTTCTTTATAAACAATTGGAATTTTGTTGAATATGAAACAATAAATGATCCAAGCAAAAAGCTATAGGAAGACATTTGTTGATGCACATCAAATTATATACTTTTATGTGAGACGAGCATTTTCGTGGAGTGGTTAGTGAATCTTCCACACGTAAATATTGCTTATTTTGATTATTTTATGCTCATATGCAACATGTTGCATAATGTTTCCCGAAACCTTTTTCTCTTTGTTATGAACATTATCTTATCCATATAAGTCCTTCACGTCACATCTTGGTTGTTTCTTCCATTGATTTCACTAAATGAAATGAAAGCCAAAATAGTTTAATTGCTCTAACATCTTACCATGTCTTCTGCAATTTGAAACTTTTCCAGGTGCTAAATATGCTTTGCTGTTGGGTGGAAGATCCAAATTCAGAAGCTTTCAAGTTGCATCTTCCAAGAATCTATGATTACCTGTGGCTTGCAGAAGATGGCATGAAGATGCAGGTTGATTGTTAAATATACACAAATCTTTATAGTAATGTTCTTTCTTCTGCTTGTGTTTTTCATAATCATCTAGAAGAACATCTTGCCTTTTAAATCAAAACTGATCTTACTTATTAATGATGCACCATGGTTCAAACGGCAAATGGTGTGAGGCCAGTGCCAAACTTTAAAAATGGCATGACCTTGCTTATGGCGCATCTTCAGTCAGATTTTCTGAAAGAAGGGGGGGGGAGGGGGGGGGGGGGGGTGGGGTGGGGATGGGGCGCTCCCTGTTCTCTCTCAGCAGCAGCTCCGGCATTTCTCTCTCAATACATATATTACACTTCTTCTTTCTTTCTTAGGGTTGTCTTTTGTTCATTTCCGTTTTCTCTCCTTTCTTCACTGGGTTTTGTTTTGTTTGCCAATCTTTTACTAGTCCTTTCTATCTTCTAGTTTTATCTTTTTAAGTTTTGGCAAATTTTTAAGATTATCACCATTGATTTAGGGTTAAAATTTTTGTACTTGCTTATTGAAATTATTGCTAAACTATGTGAGGTTATTGCTGAAATTGCTCATCTCGCCACAAATAATCTTAATTTGCTGATGTAAATTTTCAGATTGGTTAAATAATGCTAAAATTGCTAAACTATTGCCCAATTTATTGAAATAAGTACTGAATTTAATTAAATGATAGTTGGATAAATTTGTGTATTAGTTTTGTGGACGGCTACTAATATTTAAATGTACCGTCTATTTAACAACTGTACACCTTCTTTCAATAAGGTGCGCTCTGTGCCCTGTGCTATGCGCCACGGCTTGCCCGTGGTCTGCCATGAGTCTTTAACAACTATAGTGTCATCAGATGTAGATTCAAGAGTCTATTCCATCTATTTCACCTTCTGCTCAAGGCTCTTAAAACATAGCATCCATTTTCACATACACAATCGAGTCTGTGCTGGATAATACCGCTGCCTTGTGATGCATGACTTCAGTTTCAATGTCTGTGAGACTTGCCGGCGGCACTACATCTGTGTCCTTTATATGTAACCTGGGTTTGCAAGTTCTACATTGTTGCTTAGATACCATTTTTCAAGGCAGGCCATGAGTAAATCTGTACATATTAAAAAATGTCACTATTTGTTCTCTTCAAAAAATAGCACTTAAGTTCACAGATTTACGATATGGAAGGCACTCTTGTTTCAATTAGTTTTATCACATCACTTTTATCATATTTGATGATTGTTGCAGTGTGGTTTTCTTTCAATGACCTATAGCAGAAATAATTATGAGGTGGAATATTGCATTTCAGGGGTATAACGGGAGTCAGTTGTGGGACACTGCCTTTGCTGTTCAAGCTATCATTTCAACAAATCTTGCTGAAGAATTTGGCCCAACTTTAAGAAGAGCTCATACATACATAAAGAATTCACAGGTTAACCTTGAGTTCTTATACCATTCACGAGTTCTAGGTGCTTATATGTTACATTTGATATTTCTGTTGGTTATCTTATTCCTTGTCCTTGCTTTTATAGGTATTAGATGATTGCCCTGGCAATCTAGATTTTTGGTATCGTCACATTTCCAAAGGCGCCTGGCCATTTTCAACAGCTGACCATGGTTGGCCTATTTCAGATTGCACTGCCGAGGGACTGAAAGTAACAAGTTTAATCTGAAAATTCTCTTTTCCACATATTTGTATAATTTAGTTAAAATACCCTGGTAACTGTGCCCATTATTTCAGGCAGTCCTTTTACTGTCAAAGTTGCCAGCAGAAATTGTTGGTGAACCACTGGATGCAAAGCGCTTATATGATGCTGTTAATGTTATTTTTTCACTACAGGTATTACGCTTTCATTATTGCACTTCAATGAGTTAATAGTTTGAGTGCCAATGTGTTTGGCGAATAACTTATTTCCTGCTAAAGAAAAGCTTCTTTACCTTTTTCTTATATCATGTGATATGATTAACTATTCAGGATATCAATGGAAAACTTCGGTCAGAAATTTGGAAGTAAACTTGCTTGATTATATGATTTGAAGCATTGTCCTGTGGATTTTAACAGAATAAATACGTATGATATTTTTGGGTAATGCTAGCGGCAATGTGGTTTTCATCATGTATAGAAATATTACTTTTTGAGAGCTTAGAATTTAGTTTTGTAGCAATCTTATTGACATAGCATGACTGCTGGGGCTGACAATACTTTCGTACTTCTCTTGAGGAGCTGTAAACTTTCTAGTGTACAAGCCATCAAGATAGAACTATTAGCACCGCAAAAATGCATAAGAATATACAATATGCAATGGAGATTCTGTAATTTCAAGCTTTGTCCTGGTTCTGTTTCTTATCAGTTATTTAAAGTGGTTGTCATCACTTGCAATTGCATGCTTACCTAGAAGTTTTTGGGTAGAATATGCTGGAAATTTGGATTTGGCTTACTGAAACCAATTTAGACAATGTTGATACTGAGTTTGAGCAGCAGCTTAAACTGTTTAAGAGTAGCTGCTTAAATTGAAGGTCTATTATCCTGCAGAAGTGCTTTTTGGATGCGTCAACAGATTAATTCAAGTAACCTAGCTTAGTTAGAAACTTGTCTAGATTTTGGTAGTCACTGAAGTTTTTCAAATTTACGAACCTAAAGAAGTCTACAATGTCCAACCCATCATACCATGATCAATATTAGTAAAGCAACAATAGATTAAGAATTGAGTATGGAACTGAAGATGACTTCTTCTGTCAGCAATGGGTGAAAGCCTGGCCCTATCCTCCCACAACCGGCCCAAAAGGGTCATGTGAGTTTTAATTTTTTATTAGTCCTTCCTGACTGCATATGGCGTATTAGATTATATATATTTATCTGACAACATTTTCACAAACATGAGAAGAATTTTTCGGCATATTTGCAGAATACGGCTGGAGGCTTTGCAACGTACGAACTAACAAGATCCTATAGTTGGTTGGAGGTGTGTCATTCTTTTCATACACCTTGAACAAGATTTTGACAACTATTTTGTTGTATTTTACGTTCTTGAATACTTTTTAATGTACTTCAGAAATGATGTATGTGCTGCCGTCTGTTTACATCGGTAGTTTGGTTGTTTGACAGTAACACTAGCTGAAATTGAACCCCAAATGAAAATGATTTTGAGGTTTGTTTGTTACTGGCACTGCCAGTGTCTGTCTAACCTCTGGGCTGTTCTTGCATGCACGCTGAGCAATTTATATGGTTTTGCTTCAGTCTCTCTGTCTGCTGATATGCTCTTGTAGATCTTCCTGATAATTTACCAAAACATATGGAACATCCATGTGTTAATCCTTGACATGATTTTGCCATCCAGTCATATCATATGTGTTTTACTTTAGTGATTGCTGTCTAAAGGCAATTCAGTCATTCTCAGCCATTATGGATTTTACACTGTATACAAACTTTTAAAGTTTCCATTGCTTCAGTATTGTTATATTAACCTTTAATGTGATTCTGTATGTTCTTGCAGCTAATCAACCCTGCTGAAACTTTTGGTGACATTGTCATTGATTATCCGTAAGATGTCTCTTTTTGCAACAACCTTTTGATGGTTATTTGTTCTCTACACTAAGTCATTAAAAGTATTCAGATGGGTCTGTTGCTTTAGTACCTTAGCTTTTCTGTCTGTAGCTCAAGTATTGTAACTCTTGGTAATACAAAAAATTGAGTGGAATTGCATAAGACTGACTATATATGGCAGGAGAGTTTGGCATCTATAGCTCCAATCCTCTCTTGATATAGATTCCTGAGAGAGTTGGTAATGAGCATTACTTTATAGCAACCATTTGATCAAATTGAACTTCACTGACTTTGTAGCTATGTTGAGTGCACCTCGGCTGCTATTCAAGCATTAACTGCATTTAAGAAACTATACCCTGGACACCGAAAAGAAGAAGTGGAACGCTGCATCGAAAAGAGTGCTAAATTCATTGAAAGGATTCAAGAAGCAGATGGCTCCTGGTTAGTCTTCGTTTTTTGTCGCTTTCCTCTTCCCAATACTTTGTGGAGCACGAGTTAAACTTGATAATACATGCAGTTGCATAACATTATAATCTTCCTTGATGTTTGGCTTATTCATAAATTTCTTCAGTTTTTTGCATTTCTTCATGTGGTTTAACTTTGATTTAGCAATGAATTGTAAGTTATGACTGAAACCTTGTGATAGGTATGGTTCTTGGGCAGTTTGCTTCACTTATGGAACATGGTTTGGTATAAAAGGCCTGGTGGCTGCTGGGCGAAGCTTCAATAATTGTGCTGCCATTCGCAAGGCTTGTAATTTCCTGTTGTCTAAACAGCTTCCCTGTGGTGGTTGGGGAGAGAGTTATCTTTCATGTCAAAACAAGGTTGAGAATTTCTGAATTAACCTTAAGTTCTTTCTCTTATCTGGGATGTGTGAATGTGTTGCCAATTTTAATATTTTAAAAAGGGTTAATTACACTTATAACCCTACTGATAATTCAAAATTATACTTTTTCCCAAAGAAGTTTCAAAACTACACTAGTACCCCTCCGAAATTTTTCTATTTATACGTGACCCCTTTCTTTAAGATTTGGACGTTTAGCAAAAATATTATATAAGTTTCCAAGTTTACCCCTCATTTAGCATTCCCATATAATATTTTTATACTTATAAAGTGCTAAATGTAATATATAAACTTAAAAGGGTGTAATTGTAATAAAATATTATTATCGAATTATAGCTATTGATAAAATATAGTTATTTATGAATGGAAAACCTAGTCACTTTTTTGTACTTCTTTTGTTTCCTATATTTGGGGTGAATATATTTCCTCAAAGCACCACATGGAGTACTTGAACAAGATATTTTCAAGAAATAGATGCAACAACGATATAACCTCACTTCATATGCAGGATGTAAAATAGCACCAAAAGATGATTAGTATTTCATTCATTTATGACTACTTTCTATCCAAGAGCTATAAATTCGGAACAATATTTTATTACTATTGCATTCCTTTTGACTTTATTTATTAATTTATCCAAGTATAAAAATATTATAGGGGAATGTTGAATGAGGTGTAAAATTGAAAATTTATGTTTTTCTTTTTTTGCTAATGTGAGCATTTTCCGTCCTAACGAAGGGGGTCACGTGTAAATCAAGAATTCTCTGAGGGGGTGTAAGTGTAATTTTAAAATTTCTTTGGGGAAAGTGTAACTTCGCATTTTCAGAAGGGTCTAAGTGTAATTAACCCTTTTAAAATTTTTCTTAGTTGCATGTGATTATTATTATATGAAGAAGTTAGATAAGCAACAAGATTGGTTGCCCAGGGAGTAATTTTCTAAAAGAAGATACTTGTTTGATGGCAAATGTTTTGAAACACAATCTTGTGAAGTTCTTTATATCAGCTTGTACAACTGTAATGTAATTTATAAAACATGATGTTTCATCTATCAGACAAAACAGAGAAGAAATATATTAGAAGCGTGGGTGAAAGCAAAGGGAAAGCTCATATTCTGAAATGTTAAAACTGTCGACAAGATCGATAACTAAGGACTATAACCACAACTCTAACCAAATAGCAATCTTTCATGATTAATAGGTTTGGTTAATTATTTTCGGTAACCTTAAAGAAATTCTTATCAAGTTGCTGGTAATTTCAATCATGCTAGTGAAAAACCTGTCGGTTTTTTCTTTTTCCTTCTTTGAAAGTATTTCGCAAAAGTGGCATCATCACATAGATGAGGACTAAAGCTTCACCTACTGGTGGAATCAATGTGAATTGATGTACTTTATCGTTGTTCTTTTTGGTGTCGGAGGAGAAATATATTAAGTCGATATCTCAGGAATATACTGAAAGGCAATAATTCCCAGTTTTTGCCAAGTTTCTGAAGATGGTCTTTGATGCTAGAAAATTTGGTACTCTATTGGTTTAAAGTGAGGGAGCTATACTGAAATAATGCTTTAACCATACAGGTGTATTCAAATCTTGAAGGCAACAGGTCTCATGTGGTAAATACGGGATGGGCTATGCTGTCTCTCATTGATGCTGGGCAGGTAAAAAATTTTGGCCAATAACTTTATGCATTACAGTTTATTTTATCTTTTTCTTTTGTTTTGATTCATGCCCAAAGTGTTAAGTGGTTTACTTGATCATTTTATATTTTAACTATTAACATATGAGAAATAATGCACTTACCATAACATACGTAAATGTAAAACTTGAGATAGTATATTCAAATTAACACGCCAGCATCACGAGTTAACTTTAGAACAAAGTCCAATTGTAGCTTTTATTCCATATATTTAAATGGAAATCTATTTTTTCTTGCTCTGTTGCTTTCCTGCAGGCTGAAAGAGATCCCTTGCCATTGCACCGTGCAGCAAAAGTCCTAATAAATTCTCAATGTGAAAATGGAGATTTCCCGCAACAGGTAATTCTATTAAGCTGTGCTGTTTTGCAAGTTAGAAAGCTGAATCCTTACAGTGTGCACTGTATCTAAATTATATGTTATGTGAGTATGATTATCCACAAGATTCTAGCTCCGGATAGTATATTCAGGGAAACTAGATTATATATGCATGCCCTGAGACGATTCAATCAATTATTTATTTTGCTCTATTTGTTCCTTTTAACTGTTTGGGGGTAGTTTCTCATGGATAACAGGAAAAGGGTGCAAATCTATCCTTCTGATAGCACTATCTTACCACTACATACTAGGACTAAACCCTACCCAATACAAACTGAACTAACCATAAACCATGCTCAATCCAAGTTGTATTATTTCTGGTAGATACTATAAGGTTTCATTTGATTACGTTTTCAATTAAATCCTCTTGTTAAAACTCAGTTGAAAAACTAATTGATAATCCAGGCATTACAGGATATACTGAGAAAAAGAGATTGCTAGGGAAAAACTATCGAACTGAATGGACTCGATAATTTGTGATAGAGAAGTTGGGAATAAAATTATAGATGGACAGATATGTTCGTTTGGCTAGACCACGTCTTCTTGTTGATGAATGACAATGCTGATGGACAGAGAAGAGGACCATTGGAAACAGAATAAGGATGCTGGGGGATCATATCCTCCTTTGGGGGCGGCAAGGGGCACTGATAATTTATGTCTAAAAACTATTCTGCCGCCTGTTCTCATTTACATAAAAAAAATACATAATGCAAGAAACATTTTTTATATGCTTCTTATCCTACAAAAATTCACATGAGGGCTTTCCTGCTGTTAGACATGCACCTAGTATGTTCCTCCACTCTTTCATATTACACAATCTCCCTGGAGGCTAAACATCCACAAAGCACATACTCTTCGCTTCATATGATTTATTTAATTTCCTCAGAGATCTTTCAAGAAACACTGTTTCCTAACCCTTTATATGTTGCAATTTTCAGGAGATCATGGGGGTCTTCAATAAGAATTGCATGATTACATATGCTGCATACAGGAATATATTCCCAATTTGGGCCCTGGGAGAATATCTTACCCGAGTTCTTCAACCCCGATGAATCAGCTGCTGACCAATCCTGAAGGTAGTTTTGGCGTTGTCGTTATAGCCAATCTGATTCAGTTTTCTGTTTCCGCCGAGCTAAAACAATTGGCCAGTTACATTCTTGTAGCTCATCTACAGTCCTAGTTGGGTTTAGCAGTCAAGGCCTAGTTCCCACCTTCGGACTTTGTTTTGCTAGTTCCCAATCACGATGTTTGTTTTCTGGGACTTTTGCGAATACAGGTGGAGTAGTGTCATGAACACAGCGCAGAGAGTTCAATTGGGCACCACCAAAACTGGAGCTAATAATATTAGGTAGCACGAGTCATTTGCTAAACTTGATAAATTGCAACAGAATAAATGAAGAAATAAGAAGACGACATTCATGGGTTCAATCATAATGGAAGTCGTCGCTCTTATGGCAAACAAAAATAATCATTACAGTCCGTCGTAACTATACATGTGTGTGTACAAACGGCTGAAAAAGATCAGAAAGAAAGCCCATGTACTAGAAAGGAGGACCATAATTTAACATAGTACTATGTCCTTGTGCACAACCTGAATTATTGTGCATCGTATCATCTCTCTGAGACAGGGAGAGGTTATTATTATTTTTTAAATAAGTTCTCCAAAGTCAAAATTCTATAGTACTTATTACATAGTGAAATAGAAATGTCTTTTCTAAAACAGAAATTTTGTTACAAAATACTACCTTCGTATTTAAAGTATTAATCTCAAGGTGCATAAATAAGATGGATTGACTCAGAATCGACACGGATCAGCTAGAGTAAAACTCGGCCTAGGACTGACCTATTATTGTTCATTATTGATCTTGGGCCTCCGAATGGGCCCAATTGAGTTTATTTTTAAACTCAAGCTCAATTTATGGATCGACCTGGTTGATGTTCGGACCAAGCTCAAATTAGGCCCCCATTAGGTTCGGATATGCTTGTTTCATTTTTTTTAATATTGAGGTCTTCTTATAAATAATATTTATAATTATCTTTTGAAATAAATAAATAATAAATTAAACCATACAAAAATTTGTATATAGAAAATTAATAGTTAATAATATATAATGAATTAAAAAAAAAAGACCCAACAGGCCCGTCCCATACTCGATCCAAGACCAGGTGGTCTTGGACCATTGGATTGGGCTGGTCCTATCCCAGGATCGGCACGGTCCCAAGTGAATCTGATTGAATTAGCATAGTTTTTTATTGATTCAGTTAGGTACTGAATTGGGTTAGCTCAACCCAATCCATTGCGTATCTTAATATTAATCCAATAAACACTAACTCCCAACCATTACGTTCATATCTGATCAAACTAAATAAGATAAAGGGATAATTACACTCTTCTCACTTGAAGTTTGGTGTAATTATATGTAAACCTCCTATAGTTTGAAAAATTACATCTAGCATCTCTGAGGTTTGCTTTCATCTAATAAATAAGTCCCTCAATTAGTCAAAACTCACCAAATTTGCTAATATTAACAATATATATATAAATATATATAACATAGATTGACTTATATTGACTTATTACATGTCAAATAAATTTTTTTATTATCAAATTATCCTCATACACCTTCAAGAGTTAATGCATGTGAAGAGGGATTTTTTCATCGTTATAAGGGTAGTTTAGTTCGAAAAAAATTATTTGACTTGCAATAAATTAGTATTAAGTCAATAGATGGTAATATCAATTTCATTCATTTTTTTTTGTTAATATCAAATTTAGTAAATTTTAACTAATAAGGGGACTTATTTGTTAGAAGAAAGCAAACTTCAGGAGTACTATATGTAACTTTTCAAATCACAGAGGATTTACGTGTGATTACATCAAATCTAAAAATATAGAGTGTAATTATTCCTAAAATAAAATAATTTTTGATGAAGATAATATATATATATATATATATTATACATATATTTGAATATTAAAAGTAAAGAACATTTGAGTTTGCAAATAAAAACAAATAGATGAACCCATACTTACAATCCCAATATGTATATATAGAAAATCCCAATCTAGAAAAAATAGAAAAAGGAAATACAGAAGTCGCTGCTATAGACTTCCAACAACTTCTATTAAGATATAAGGATAATTATACTATCATTTCCAGATAAGTGGTGTAAGTATCATAAATTTTTTATAATCTAAGAAATTATGGTTAACATTCCGAATGTTGTTTCCATTTAATAAACAAACTCTTTAATTAGTCAAAATTTAAAAATATTATTATTATTAATAAAGTAAATTTAATAAAAAATTATATATAATAGTGATTGATTTATTATGTATTTATTATAATCAAATAATTTTGTGATCATTAATTTATAGATATATTATATAAGATATATTGTAATGATTAGGAATTTTGAAATTTGAAACATACAATAATTAAATGACCTGAGCATTGAAGTTTGTACATTAAAAAGCGTGTTTGAAAGAGAAGAAGACCCCCACACGCATACACACACACACCTACAGAGACACAGACACACCCCATCAAGTTCGCCTCAACGCTCCTCAATAGTCAATACAAATTTTAAATCTCTCTCTCTCTCTCTCTCTCTCTCTCTCTCTCTCTCTCTCACTCTCTATCTCTCTCACACACACATACACGCACACTGGCCCTCTTCTCTGGACGGGTGAGATATTCTCGAACTCCGCTTCCTTTTGTTCTCTCTCTCTACTGAGATTCGTTCTTTTAGAATTTTCTTTTCATTATTATATTTTTGAAATTTGAATTTGATACTGTGGGCAGAATAGCTTTGGCATTTAACTAATAAGGATATTTTACTGCTACTGCATGTAATGTAAGTATGTAATTTGCTTTTGCTTCTTCAATCTCGATGCAGTGCTTCTTGCCAGTTCTATTTCACATGATTTTCTACTGCATCACTAAAATTGTTTTGATGCTGTAAAGGATGAAGGTTTAACTCATATGTGAGTTTCCTGCTTTGGTTTGATTGAAATCGTGTCATATTTGGGGGTTATTCTGGTATATCATGAAGTGTAATTATTTTTCATTCTTGTTTATGTGTGAGTGTGTGTCTAGCTAGGTTCAGCTTCTTGTTAATGCTCACTAACTTGTGTACTCAATGTGGTTTAAGTTGCTGAAGAAATCTTCATACTGAAAAACTTATCTTGATTTTTTGTCTAAATATTTTTATGTTTTCTTAAAGATTCTGGAAAATTAAAATGTCATGAGTATGATTTAGTAATAAATTTGATGTTTTATTAACGCATATTTTTTGAATTTAAAGGGGCAGTTGTAAAAAGTGGGAGATGAGTAATTCATTCCGGAGTAAAGTTTGACCAAATGGGAGTTTAGCTTGTGGTTGATTAAAATGAAGACACATGTTAATATGCTGAAAGGAAAGGCACCTTCAAGGGTGGGTAATCAGCAAGCAGTTTTTGAGCTGAAACAGCGTGTAGTCCTTGCACTTAACAAGCTTGCAGATAGGGATACTTACCAACTTGGAGTAGAAGAGCTTGAGAAAACCATTGAATGCTTGACGCCAGATGGGTTTGCTCCGTTTCTGTCTTGCATATTAGACACAGATTCAGAGAAGAAAAGTTCAGTTCGCAAAGAATGCATTCGCTTGATGGGCACACTTGCAACTTTCCATGAGGGTCTTGTTGGACCTCATCTTGGAAAGATGGTAGCTAGCATTGTCAAGAGACTAAAGGACTCAGATTCTGTTGTAAGAGATGCTTGTGTAGAAACAGTTGGCATCTTGGCTTCCAAATTGAGTAGCAGTAGGGTAGAAACTGACGGGCTCTTTGTCATTCTAGTGAGGCCGCTTTTCGAAGCCCTTGGAGAGCAGAACAAGCATGTGCAGTCTGGTTCAGCATTGTGTTTGTCGCGGGTCATTGACAATATTCATGATCCTCCTGCTTCGGTCATGCAGAAAATGTTGGCAAGAACTGTTAAGTTGCTGAAGAATCCTCATTTCATGGCAAAACCTGCAGTCATTGAGTTGAATAGGAGTATCATTCTGGTCTGTCTCTGTCCAACGGACCAACACACATTTTCGCTTTGCTTCTGCCTTAACTTCACTTGTTATAACTCTCTTTCCTAATTTGAGTAAATAAGTAATCATTAGCAATAATCAGACAACAGGTAGAAGAACATTCATTTGACGTGAATTTTGTCAAACCTAAAACTTTACCTTAATAATAATGTTTTTGTTGTGTTTAAGCTTCTATATTACCTCAACTTGTAGTTATTATATGTTATACATTACATTGCACGATTGACCCATGAATAGCTCGTAGCGGAAACTCTTGATTGTGAAAATCCATCTTAGTAATTGATATAAACTGATGTCGATGAGCAGTGCTCTGCAGCAGAAAGTGATTAAACACAGCTTGTTGTTGAATGTTTCAGGCTGGTGGTGCCCCGTCGCATAGTTCTCTAACTGCTGCACTGACAAGCATTCAGGAATCGCTGAAGAACAGTGACTGGGTAACGCGAAAAGCTGCCTGTGCTGCATTAGGAGATATTGGTTCTTGTGGTGCAGCATGCTTAGGCTCATACCGCATCTCATCTATCCGCTGTCTGGAATCATGTCGGTTCGACAAGGTTATGCATTTTATTTGGCAACTCATTGATCCAGAAGCTTCATTTAGTAAATGCTTGATTTGGAATATTTTCCCTAATAGGTGAAGCCAGTTAGAGACGTAGCTTTGCAGGCATTGCAGCTCTGGAAAAATCTTCCTGGCCCTGGTACACCTGAACCATCTGAAACTGGATCCTCTGTCAAAGGTATCCTCATAAATGCCTGTTCTGTCGTATGCTAGAAACTGCCAAGAAGCATAGATCATCTCTAAAGATAATTCATTATCTCGATGGTCTACTATTTTTCCTCTATGCTCTTAAGTATTCCAATAGCATCAATCAGTAAGGTGGGTAAAGTAGTTGAAACAAATATTTGTTTGCATGGAATCAAATCGAGTTCACCAGTAGTTTCCAGTACTATCTAATTTCTGTGACACATTTCATTGTTACTAATATAGAATCTTACTAATTAGCATTACTCGTGAAATTTTTGAAGAGTTTTTTGTGATCTCTGGAGTTTAGCTGTTGGCAAAGATTACTAATTAGCATATTATACTACCATGGCTTGGAAAGGGATGCTCTTACCGCATTATGATTAAATCACATTTCTTTCCTTTACTTACATTTTCTGATTGGCGCTTTGGATTTTTTAGCAACACTTTTTTGATCAATAATTTATAGCAAGTTTTATGTCACCTGCAATGAATCTAACTCCTTCCAATAATAATCGTGAAATTTCATGAGGTGAACTAGAAGTATATGTGGAATGTCATGAACTAAGAAGCAGAAATCATGGAATGAAAAGGAGGAGGCACGGCCACCAGTATATTTACATATGATGCTGATCTGTATACTGCCACGTCATTACGTGGATGGAACGTAGTGTGGCCCTTATGAGCTTTATATATTTAAGAATCTAGTTTTTGCATAAATATTTCATGAAAGTGGCATGCATTTTTGTAAATTCTGTTGTTAGACATCACCCTGTTGTCTTTTTCATGTTGTTATTGTGTTTGGTAGTAGAGGCTTTTGTGGTTTATCAAGAGTTATTTACCTCCTGCAGAAACATCCTACAGAGATGATTATGGTGATGTTACCTGTGCCATTGACTCCACATTGAAGGATAATACACCGATGAAATTTGATAATGAATTGGCTAAAAAAAGGGCTCCTCTCTCTTCTAGAAAAGCCGGAAGAACTTATATTGAGAAATCTCTGCAATCTGGAACAAATGAGTGGCAAATAGAAATTGCAATTCCAAGGAATCGTAACATTTCAGTAGCAGAGAATCAGAATGATGAATCTGAGGGTAGTTCTGTTACCAAGAGATGTGAAAGAATAAATTCTGACGTCAAAAGTATTAGTAATATTGGATACGAATATGTAGAAGTGGATGATAAACAGGAATGCTCATCTGTTTCTAATCTTTTTACTGAAAGCATCAAATCTGAGGTTGTCAAGAACCATTGTGATGCTTTTGACGATGCCAATTTGGTGAAGTCAACTGGAACCAGTCAACGGTTTGCAGCTGATGAAGTTAGCATTGAAGAGAGAAGATACTTGGCAAAAGTGCATGACCGTAGAAGCTTAGATTCGACTGTTACAGAATCAACTTCTCAGATTATGCCGGTGTGTTGTTCACAAACAGAAAAAGAGATAGTGTTAATCAGAAAGCACCTTTTGGAGATTGAAAATAAGCAATCTAATTTGATGGATATGCTAAAGGTAACTGCTTTTGTTTTCTTGACCACTTCATTCATTTGATCTTTTCCATTGTTGTAAACCTTTCAGGAAAAAGGGTTTAGATTTGAACAAACAGTGCCATGCCTTCATGACTTTAAGTTGCATGCAGTAGTCTTAATCAAAATAAGTACGCAAATAATGCAAAAGATAGGGAAAAATCTTAGTAAGTCCTAAACAAGAACAGAACTCGCAGCAAGATGTAAGCACCTTATGCATGAATGTAATGAGAGTGATGAGATTATTCTATTTAAGCATGTGTTAAAGAAAACAAGATTTTTTGGATGTTGTAACATAGGAGCAAATGCAATATGGTTTTTCCCTGTGCTTTTGTACTGTCTCCCACCTCCATCGCCCCTTCACAGGGTAAATCCTCTACCCATCTGTGGTAAAATTAGAAACAATACTCATGGAAATTTGATAGTATTCTTTTCCCAGATTTTTTGTAATAAGCAACTGAGAAACTCCTGCACTTCTATTTCAGGCCTTTACAACTTCCATAACGGATAGTGTGTCAATGGTACAGTCGAAGGTCTCAAATCTTGAAATAGTGGTTAGTAAGATGGCACAAGAACTTGTTCATGGAGGTAGATATTCCGATGTACTGGCAACCAAACTTCTGAAGGGAACTCCTAGTATTTCTTCCCCTAGACTTTCTACATGCACTCCAAGGCCATCTGTGGATAGCAACAAGCAACCTCCACTATTGCCAACTAAACATGCAGGAGTTTGGGAGAACACAGTTTCTAGGAGCAGATCTAACAGTTTTGGGAAACAAAATTCAGACATGTGGACTGATGCGACACTTAAGCCAACCAAAAGTTCTTTAGGGAGAGGAACCTCGGCAAGCTTTTATCGAGAAATTCATGAAGATTTAATGAGGCAAAATGGCGTACGTGATCCAGGTCTTCCTACTAAGGCAAGGGTAAATAAACTGGACACTAAGAGTAGACCACTGAAAGTTATGAATGATTATTTTTGCGATGGGGATCTGGATTCAGAATATGCTGAAGCTCTGTGTTCAAGGAATGAACTTCATTTGTTTGAGCTTCTGGAAAGAACAGGCCCTGTTCTGGAAAATTTATCACAAAAGACTGCAAGCGACCTACTAAGCACTTTGGCTTCCTACTTATTGGAGCAGAGATTTGTGAATTCTGTAGTTCCTTGGTTACAGCAGGCAAGTTATTTTTATTGCAAATTTCTTTTTGGCATGCACAAAAACGGGGGGCGGAACTCTTTCGTCAATTTTTTGTATTATTTCATGTTGACTTCATAAGAAATGCACATTTAGTAATGAATTTTATCCTTCGCTTTCGTGTTTCAAATTAGCTCAGTATCTTTTCATGAGATACATGATGATGCCTAAGCACATTGGAAGTATGGACACTGATACACATGGATTTGATGGGTTTTTTTTGAGTAACTATAGGGCAGCCAACTCGTCTGGTTATGTTTTCATAGTTTTTCTACCTTTACTGGTTATGTTTTCCCCCTCTCAGTGGGTCTGTATTTTCCTGCACTAAAACATTTACATTTGTAGAAAAGTATTGATCGTCCTACAAAGAACTTTTGCGAATTCTATCGATAGGCATGCATGAAGAATATTTATATTTAGTATTTAATTGTTATATTGAATGGGACAAGGTATCTACTGACTGCAGATGTGACTATGTCTTCAAGAAAATATGACCAGTTCATTTGAATTATTTAATTGTGTGCTTCATATCTTTCTGGAAGCAGTTGTTTGCATGTTGAAAACTTTCAATTTGCATTCATGGCACATCATATCTTGCAAATTTTAGGAAATTGTGTTATCTTGTGCGTATTAAGCAACATAATTTGTGCTTTCTCAGTAAGCACATGTGATTCTGTTTACGTTGTACAGATGCATGACTTCATCTCCAGTATTTTCTTGGTTGTGCTTGAGTTGACTAGAAATAAGTAAATTTAACTAGTTGATATTATGTAAATTAGAAGGTCTAATTAATTTAGATAGTGTGAAGTTTTCACGTACATCTCCGTGGTTGTTTCTTGTGAAGAGTTGAGGTTTGGCTTTTATAATTTTATACTTATGGCTAGCAATACGACCATAGTCATATGTAGACTTAAAAGCCATGGTAGAAGGATCTTAACTTTTCCCAAGAGTTTTAACTTTTTCATCTTAGATGTCTTGTATTATGTTCAGAGTGCACATATTTCGTCAAAAGTTCTATCCTTTCTACATTTCTAGATTCACTCGTTAAGAAGGCAATCAATGTTTGACGAATCCTGAACTTTTTATCTTGACAGTAAGAAGGCAGACTTTTCTCTGTAGTCAATCTTTTGTAGTGTGCCCTTCCAACTAGCAGTATTATTTCAGCAGTCTTTCACAACATAATCAGTTAATGCCGCACTATTATTAAGCTTTGCAATTAATGCTTAATATTAAGATGTTCCCAATTCACCTAGCCAGTTGAGATCCAAAACACAATGGCATGGATTCAGTTGGTAGATTTCTCTGATTGTGAGCTATTAAGACATTTGTGACAATAATCATCTGGGGAAAAGTTTACAGTTTACAATGTGCTATATTCTTCTTTCCATATGAATGATTGTCATGATTTCTTGAAGCATCATTTAATTGTATTTTCTTTTCTTCAGCTTGTGGATCTCATTAACATCCATGGACCAACTTATGTGGTGCTCTCCACAAAAGCAAAGCGAGACCTTTTGTATGCAATACAGGGAGCTGCCAAATTTGATGTTTTTGGTCCCGCAGAAAGGAAATTCTTTATCGAAATTAGCAAAGCATTGCACCAATTCTGGGGTTAGACTTCCTTTTTCACATTTGCATATCTTTAGCACCTCTTAGATGGAACGTTTGCATATTTTTAGTTCAAACAGCAAGGGATTGTTGTAACATTGATTACTGTAACGGCTTGCATCTGACTCAGGAATTAGTACTGCTGAAATTCAATATCCTCTGAAGCTTCCTCAAATATCCAAGTTCTTAAACAACTTTGTTAATTAATTCCCATCAAATTTTAGAATCAAAGAAGATGGCCATCTCGTTATTGACACTATAAGAACCACTAGAAAGTGATAGTATTGTCTATATTTAACACATAGTACTTTGGACAAGTGTTTCTTGTTAGTTGACAGCTACAAGTTTTGGGATATATATGAACCAATGCCCTTGCTTTGACAACCCACGTTTTCCTGATTCTTGTAATAGAATGACTCTTAAATGTATGTTAATTTTTGAGGAGCCCTAACGGTGAAATGGCTTTGATTGCTAATACTTTTAACTCTAGTTTTAGAATACTGTTCTTTTGAGCCTCTTTTGTACGAAATGGTGGGAAGGACCACATCTCAGTTGTCTCCTCTTGTGCAGGAAATGGGTCTTGCTAGCTTGCTTATAAAGCATGCCATAGATGTGATGCTGTTGATCTACTTACAAGGAAAGTTTGATGAGTTATGGCTATAGACGACGGCCAAAAAAATGAAAAATGTCAGGTTTGATGCCTAGAATTGTCTCATGATGCTAAAATGGAATCACCTCCATTTTGTTAAAAAAGTGAACCAGTAGTACTGTATCAGTTTAATAGAGCTCCACCATGATTTTCCTTCTCTAATCTCCTCTTTATCTTGTTTTGATTTAACTCTTCGCTTCTAATGTTAAAAGATGACATTTTGCACATAACCAGGTAATTGGAGCTGAAGCCAGGTGGTAGGGTCAAATAGAAGCATTAGATTTGAATTGAATAAGACATGAGCAGCTGATTCAATATATAAATAAAAAATATCAACTTACCATGTCAATTTTACGAAATTTGTACTTTGGCCATAAATGACTGTGTTCTTGTTGATTTTGTACACAAAGAATATCACATACAGTGCAAATTTGAAAAACATCACATTACATTGTCCTTAAATATTATATATTTATTGCATGTGATGTTTTTTCGACATAAAATCAACAAAAAAAATGATCATATATAATAAAGTGTAAAATTTTGCAAAATTGAAATGATATATATATAAAAAAATAGACAATAAAATATAAAAACGAATATAGTTTAAATGGCAAAATATAGTTTACTATTTATTTTTTAATGGAACCCTAAAGATTGGGGGGGGGGGGGGTTAGGGGGTGTTAAGATAGAGGAAATACAAGGTCTAAATATCAATTTTTAATTTAATGAGAGGTCTTTTTTAATTATGGATAATTACACTACCTTCTTACGAAATTGATTGTAATTATATGTAAATCAGATTTTCCATCAAACTCTCTTCCATCATCTCCGACTTAAGGTAGTTCGTTTTACATTCTAAATGTTTATTGTGGTAACATTAGTTAGCTATGCCATATAATCATACAAGCAAGAAGCAAAGCAATTTTACATCAAGACAGAATAAAATTTAATACAGATTACTGTAATTTGTAATAATTTTATCTTTAAGAATGTGTCGCTTTTGAAGATTACTGCACGTCAAATTGAGTTATAAGGTTGGAGAAGATGTCGACAATATTGGGCTAAAATCCATATCAGAAAGATATTCCGTTAGGCTGAATAGTTGAGAGTGCAATTCTTCATAAATACTCGTGTAATATTCTGCTTTTAGATCCAAAACATAAAATTTGTAGGTTAAACTATATATGTTCGAATTTATTTATTTAAAAATTATTCTGAATGCAAAGTTCATAAAAAATAAAATAAATGATGTGATTATTATTATGCATTATTAATTACCTGTTGGGGGAAGTCACCATCTTCCATTCGTGAATTTATTAGTAGTTTAATTCCACGATGCATAGGCAATGGATCAATCTCACCCTGATTTACAACAAATATAATATTAAATTCATTAAGTTTATATATATATATATAGAGTTGATTCCATTTTTATATTTGAAAATGCGGTGAGTAAAGTAAAGGACCACGTGGCTGGCTGTGCATGATAATATTGTTTCTGTTAATGTCGCTAACATTACCTGTGATGATGATAAAATAGGTGAGGAGAATTTGGAAAATAAAGTGGTTGAGGGAAATTGGAAAATAAAGTGGCTGAGGAAAATTGGATACATGTGGCAAACGCTACATACTTCTCGAATAGAATTCAGATGAGGGGGAGAGTTTGGTCAGTAGTGCCATGGCGTTGAAGATTTGTGACCCGATTTGCTCGACCAATTGCAACCCCGCTGATTTAGACTCGGCAGAGCAGCTGTTACAAGAGTTGGCTTCTCCAGCCAGACTGCCTAGAAATCAATTCTGCATTGACGAGATACCGGAGTACATGGTCAGTAATACGGAGGAGAAAATCCGAGTGATTAAACAGAGGAGTGTCTCGTGCGGGCCAAGAATTAAGACGAATCAAACCAAGAAAAGATGGTAGAAACAAAAAAACTTGATGTCGTGTCATAATGTAAAGAAGTAGTACTCTTCCTTTCATGTTTTGTTGCGTTTATGTTGTAATCCTGATTGTGTTTTATTTTCAATGAAATAAGGACGGGACCGCGAAAAGCCTCTTCCACCTCCGAGTGTTTAATTTAAAAAATAAAGAAAAAACCCTAAACCTAAATGAAAACCAAAACTCTCTCTCTCTCTCTGTGTGTGTGTGTAGTGTGTGTGGGTGTGTGCGTGTGGGGTGTGTGTGTGAGTGTGGGGTGTGT
The DNA here is from genome assembly GCF_000512975.1 of Sesamum indicum. Lineage (NCBI taxonomy): Eukaryota > Viridiplantae > Streptophyta > Magnoliopsida > Lamiales > Pedaliaceae > Sesamum > Sesamum indicum. The sequence continues at coordinate 9,926,554 of NC_026155.1, read as the reverse complement.
GTGTGTGTGTATGTGTGTGCGTGTGTGTGTGTGTGTGCGTGTGGGGTGTGCGTGCGGGGTGTGTGTGTGCGTGTGTGTATCACGGTAAAACATGTTTTATTTTCATTTTGAACATAAAAGAAGTGATGTGTTGCTTTTATCTTCTACGTCAACGAATGACATCTGCGTCTTGTTTAATTTTTTATTCTCCTTTAATTTCTAAGTCTTCATTTCTATCTTCACAACCTTTTTCTCATGTAGGATGTCACCATAGTTTCGCAAATTTTTATGCTCATTACGGGTATTGTGGGTCCTTATGGTTTATTTATGTCCTTTGTAATATTTTTATGTGCTTGCATAGATGTGTATTCTCATTTTTGTTTACATGATATGAAAGAGTATTTATTGAAACGAATAGCAATAACAGGACAGGACAGA
>NC_026155.1:9920530-9925819 GCF_000512975.1 Sesamum indicum | reverse complement strand
TAGTGTTTATCAGGTAAAGAACTAATCATTCACCTGCCCAAGTTTCTGTTATTTTTCTGTCTTAATGTACTTCTGGACAGTTTCTTACATATTTGAGTGGGTGCATGTGGGTGTGTGTGTGGGTGTGTGTATATGCGTGCGTGCGGGGTGTGTGTGTATGTGTGTGCGTGCGGGGTGTGAGTGTGTGTGTGTGTGTGTGTGGTGTGTGGGTGTATGTGTGTGAGTGTGGGGTGTGTGTGTGTGTGTGCGTGCGGGGTGTGTGTGTGCGTGTGTGTATCACGGTAGAACATGTTTTATTTTCATTTTGAACATAAAAGAAGTGATGTGTTGCTTTTATCTTCTACGTTAACGAATGACATCTGCGTCTTGTTTAATTTTTTATTCTCCTTTAATTTCTAAGTCTTCATTTCTATCTTCACAACCTTTTTCTCGTGTAGGATGTCACCATAGTTTCGCAAATTTTTATGCTCATTATGGGTATTGTGTGTCTTTATGGTCTATTTATGTCCTTTGTAATATTTTTGTGTGCTTGCATAGATGTGTATTCTCATTTTTGTTTACATGATATGAAAGAGTATTTATTGAAACGAATAGCAATAATAGGACAGGACAGAGTGCATTGTCCCTATTCATTTTACATTTCAATATAAGTCGTTACCAAGAGTAGTCTTGGATTGATTTACTTTACTAGAGAGGATATAGTGAGTGAAAAAGAGTGGAGGATCGATAAAATCTGATAAATGCCTTGGGTGAATATGATCTGGTAACCAATTCTTGAATTGGTTGTCAATGACCACTACAAAATATTGTAGTTTTGAACCCTGATTTTGGTGTGTTTAGCCATTTCAATTTCCTTCCTGCTAATATCGGTCTCTATAATTTTCACCCTTGATTCACATGGTAGTTTCTGTAGCATAACGTTGATTTTTGTGTACTCGCATGGAAGAGGGAGAATGGTCCTTTTGCTAAGGAACAATTAATCAATTATATATATTGTAGCTGATGCTTGACTCATGCTTGTGCATACATGTGGCGTAGTGTTTATCAGGTAAAGAACTAATCATTCACCTGCCCAAGCTTCTGTTATTTTTCTGTCTTAATGTACTTATGGACAGTTTCTTACATATTTGAGTGGGTGCATGTGGGTGTGTGTGTGTGTGTGTGTGTGGGTGTGTGTGTGTGAGTGTGTGTATTTGTGTGCGTGCGGGGTGTGTGTGTGTGTGTGTGTGTGTGTGTGTGTGTGTGTGTGTGGTGTGTGTGTGTGTGTGTGTGAGTGTGGGGTGTGTGTGTGTGTGTGCGCGTGGGGGGTGTGTGTGTCACGGTAGAACATGTTTTACTTCCATTTTGAACATAGAAGAAGTGATGTGTTGCTTTTATCTTCTACGTCAACGAATGACATCTGTGTCTTGTTTAATTTTTTATTCTCCTTTAATTTTTAAGTCTTCATTTCTATCTTCACAATGTTTTTCTCGTGCAGGATGTCACCATAGTTTCGCAAATTTTTATGATCATTATGGGTATTTTGTGTCTTTATGGTCTATTTATGTCCTTTGTAATATTTTTGTGTGCTTGCATAGATGTGTATTATCATTTTTGTTTACATGATATGAAAGAGTATTTATTGAAACGAATAATAATAACAGGACAGGACAGAGTGCATTGTCCCTCTTCCTTTTACATTTCAATATATCTCGTTACCAAGAGTAGTCTTGGATTGATTTACTTTACTAGAGAAGATATAGTGAGAGAAAAAAGAGTGGAGGATCGATAAAATCTGATAAATGCCTTGGGTGAATATGATCTGGTAACCAATTCTTGAATTGGTTGTCAATGACCACTACAAAATATTGTAGTTTTGAACCCTGATTTTGGTGTGTTTAGCCATTTCAATTTCCTTCCTGCTAATAGCGGTCTCTATAATATTCACCCTTGATTCACATGGTAGTTTCTGTAGCATCACGTTGATTTTTGTGTACTCGCATGGAAGAGGGAGAATGGTCCTTTTGCTAAGGAACAATTAATCAATTATATATATTGTAGCTGATGCTTGACTCATGCTTGTGCATACATGTGGCGTAGTGTTTATCAGGTAAAGAACTAATCATTCACCTGCCCAAGTTTCTGTTATTTTTCTGTCTTAATGTACTTATGGACAGTTTCTTACATATTTGAGTGGGTGCATGTGGGTGTGTGTGTGTGTGGGTGTGTGTGTGTGAGTGTGTGTGCGGGTTGTGTGTGTGTGTGTGTGAGTGTGTGCGTGCGTTGGTCTAGACCCAAGAATTTGTGTGGTAAATTTGCTAAGCCTAATAATAACTACAAGTTTGTATAGAAGGGAAAGAAACTTGATCTAATAAAACGACGCAAAACAGCTAAATTTTGAACGTTCTCAGAATTCGACGAAACTTGACCAAATCGTTTGTCTAGACCCAAGAATTAAGTTGGTAAATTTTCTAAGCTTAATAATAACTAAAAGTTTGTATAAAAGGGAAACAAATTTCCTTTAATAAAACCGTGCAGAACAGCTAAATTTTGAACGTTCTTAGAATACGAGGAAACTTGACCCAAAAATTTGTGTGGTAAATTTGCTAAGCGTAATAATAACTACAAGTTTGTATAAAAGGGAAACGATCGTGCTTTAATAAAATAGTGCAAAACAGCTAAATGTGGAACGTTCTTAGAATTCGACGAAACTTGACTCAAACGTTGGTTTACACCCAAGAATTTGTGCGGTATATTTGTTAAGCTTAATAATAACTACAAATTTGTATAAAAGGTAAACAAAATTGTTTTAATAAAACCGTGCAAAATAGCTAAGTTTTGAACGTTTTCAGAATTCGACGAAACTTGACCCAAACGTTGGTCTAGACCCAAAACTTTATGTGGTAAATTTGCTAAGCTTATGATTTCATAGCTCAGTTGGTTAGAGCACTCGTTTAGTAAGCGTGAGGTCTTGAGTTCAACTTTCAATGAAAGCAATTTAAATTTGCTAAGCTCAATAATAACTACAGGTTTGTATAAAAGGGAAACAAACTTGCTCTATTAAAACCGCGCAAAACATCTAAATTTCGAACGTTCTCAGAATTCGTCGAAACTTGACCAAAACGTTGGTCTAGACCCAAAAATTAATGTGGTAAATTTGCTAAACTTAATAATAACAACAAATTTGTATAAAAGCAAAACGAACTTGCTTTAATAAAACCGTGCAAAACTGCTAAATTTTGAACGTTCTTAGATTAATTTTTTATTCTCCTTTAATTTCTAAGTCTTCATTTCTATCTTCACAACCTTTTTCTCGTGTAGGATGTCACATAGTTTCGCAAATTTTTATGCTCATTATGGGTATTGTGTGTCTTTATGGTCTATTTATGTCCTTTGTAATATTTTTGTGTGCTTGCATAGATGTGTATTCTCATTTTTGTTTACATGATATGAAAGAGTATTTATTGAAACGAATAGCTAGGACAGGACAGGACAGAGTGCATTGTCCCTATTCATTTTACATTTCAATATAAGTCGTTACCAAGAGTAGTCTTGGATTGATTTACTTTACTAGAGAAGATATAGTGAGAGAAAAAAGAGTGGAGGATCGATAAAATCTGATAAATGCCTTGGGTGAATATGATCTGGTAACCAATTCTTGAATTGGTTGTCAATGACCACTACAAAATATTGTAGTTTTGAACCCTGATTTTGGTGTGTTTAGCCATTTCAATTTCCTTCCTGCTAATAGCGGTCTCTATAATATTCACCCTTGATTCACATGGTAGTTTCTGTAGCATCACGTTGATTTTTGTGTACTCGCATGGAAGAGGGAGAATGGTCCTTTTGCTAAGGAACAATTAATCAATTATATATATTGTAGCTGATGCTTGACTCATGCTTGTGCATACATGTGGCATAGTGTTTATCAGGTAAAGAACTAATCATTCACCTGCCCAAGTTTCTGTTATTTTTCTGTCTTAATGTACTTATGGACAATATCTTACATATTTTAGTGGGTGCGTGCGGGGTGTGTGTGTGTGTGAGTGTGTGTATGTGTGTGCGTGCGGGGTTTGTGTGTGTGTGTGTGTGTGAGTGTGTGTATGTGTGTGCGTGCGGGGTGTGTGTGTGTGTGCGTGTGTGTGTGAGTGTGGGTTGTGTGTGTGTGTGTGTGGTGTGTGGGTGTATGTGTGTGAGTGTGGGGTGTGTGTGTGTGTGTGTGCGTGCGGGGTGTGTGTGTACGTCTGTGTGTCACGGTAGAACATGTTTTACTTCCATTTTGAACATAGAAGAAGTGATGTGTTGCTTTTATCTTCTACGTCAACAAATGACATCTGTGTCTTGTTTAATTTTTTATTCTCCTTTAATTTCTAAGTCTTCATTTCTATCTTCACAACCTTTTTGTCGTGCAGGATGTCAACATAGTTTCGCAAATTTTTATGCTCATTACAGGTATTGTGTGTCTTTATGGTCTATTTATGTCCTTTGTAATATTTTTGTGTGCTTGCATAGATGTGTATTCTCATTTTTGTTTACATGATATGAAAGAGTATTTATTGAAACGAATAATAATAACAGGACAGGACAGAGTGCATTGTCCCTCTTCCTTTTACATTTCAATATATCTCGTTACCAAGAGTAGTCTTGGATTGATTTACTTTACTAGAGGGGATATAGTGAGAGAAAAAGAGTGGAGGATCGATAAATTCTGATAAATGCTTTGGGTGGATATGATCTGGTAAACAATTCTTGAATTGGTTGCCAGTGACCACTACAAAATATTGTAGTTTTAAACCCTGATTTTGGTGTGTTTAGCCATTTCAATTTCCTTCCTGCTAATAGCGGTCTCTATAATATTCACCCTTGATTCACATGGTAGTTTCTGTAGCATCACGTTGATTTTTGTGTACTCGCATGGAAGAGGGAGAATGGTCCTTTTGCTAAGGAACAATTAATCAATTATATATATTGTAGCTGATGCTTGACTCATGCTTGTGCATACATGTGGCGTAGTGTTTATCAGGTAAAGAACTAATCATTCACCTGCCCAAATTTCTGTTATTTTTCTGTCGTAATGTACTTATGGACAGTTTCTTACATATTTGAGTGGGTGCACGTGGGTGTGTGTGTGTGTGTGGGTGTATGTGTGTGAGTGTGTGTGCGGGGTGTGTGTGTGTGTGTGAGTGTGTGCGTGCGGGGTGTGTGTGTGCGTGTGGGTTGTGTGTGTGTGTGTGTGTGGGTGTGGGTGTGGGTGTATGTGTGTGAGTGTGGGGTGTGTGTGTGTGTGTGCGTGCGGGGTGTGTGTGTGCG
>NC_026155.1:9909441-9910530 GCF_000512975.1 Sesamum indicum | reverse complement strand
TGCATGTGGGTGTGTGTGTGTGTGTGGGTGTGTGTGTGTGAGTGTGTGTATGTGTGTGCGTGCGGGGTGTGGGTGTGTGTGTGTGTGTGTGTGTGGGTGTGGGTGTATGTGTGTGAGTGTGGGGTGTGTGTGTGGGTGTGCGTGAGGGGTGTGTGTGTGCGTGTGTGTGTCACGGTAGAACATGTTTTATTTTCATTTTGAACATAAAAGAAGTGATGTGTTGCTTTTATCTTCTACGTCAACGAATGACATCTGCGTCTTGTTTAATTTTTTATTCTCCTTTAATTTCTAAGTCTTCATTTCTATCTTCACAACCTTTTTCTCGTGTAGGATGTCACCATAGTTTCGCAAATTTTTATGCTCATTACGGGTATTGTGTGTCTTTATGGTCTATTTATGTCCTTTGTAATATTTTTGTGTGCTTGCATAGATGTGTATTCTCATTTTTGTTTACATGATATGAAAGAGTATTTATTGAAACGAATAGCAATAACAGGATAGGACAGAGTGCATTGTCCCTCTTCCTTTTACATTTCAATATATCTCGTTACCAAGAGTAGTCTTGGATTGATTTACTATACTAGAGGGGATATAGTGAGAGAAAAAGAATGGAGGATCGATAAAATCTGATAAATGCCTTGGGTGGATATGATCTGGTAACCAAAAATTCTTGAATTGGTTGCCAGTGACCACTACAAAATATTGTAGTTTTGAACCCTGATTTTGGTGTGTTTAGCCATTTCAATTTCCTTCCTGCTAATAGCGGTCTCTATAATATCACCCTTGATTCACATGGTAGTTTCTGTAGCATCACGTTGATTTTTGTGTACTCGCATGGAAGAGGGAGAATGGTCCTTTTGCTAAGGAACAATTAATCAATTATATATATTGTAGCTGATGCTTGACTCATGCTTGTGCATACATGTGGCGTAGTGTTTATCAGGTAAAGAACCAATCATTCACCTGCCCAAGTTTCTGTTATTTTTCTGTCGTAATGTACTTATGGACAGTTTCTTACATATTTGAGTGGGTGCATGTGGGTGTGTGTGTGTGTGTGGGTGTGTGTGTGTGAGTGTGTGTATGTGTGTG
>NC_026155.1:9904700-9907536 GCF_000512975.1 Sesamum indicum | reverse complement strand
AGCTACCCACGACAGACAAACCATGGCTATCTCATCTTGGCACATGCATTTTGTGTAATGAGGGGGCACTAGAAACACACGCCCACTTATTCTTCCAGTGCAAATTTAGTCGACAGTGTCTCACAACAATCCGGAAGGTGTTAGGATTCCATTGGCCCAATACAGACTGGACAAGAGATATTGAGTGGGCTTCATGGAGATGGAGGGGAAAGCACATCATTAACATTGCTTATCGAGCACTACTAGCATCATGTGTTTACCACATTTGGAGAGAAAGGAACTTGAGACGATTCGAGCACGTTGAAAGGACACCAAACATCATAGCTAAATTGATAGTTGATGACGTCAGGCAGCGGATTCTTAGTATCACATTAGCTACCTCGGTCAGTACACGAGCTTTGTATAGACTTTGGCGTATCCCTTGGCCAGCCGAGGGAGAAACCAACTGATTGCCAGTTTGTTGTACTGTATTTTTTTTATCTTATTGAAAATTACATTTACCCAAAAAAAATTCCATGAAACTTGACCCAAACGTTGGTCTAGACCAATTCTTTTGTGTGGTAAATTTGCTAAACCTAATAATAACTACAAGTTAGTCGAAAAGGGAAACAAACTTGTTTTAATAAAACCGTGACAAACAGCTAAATTTTGAACGTTCTCAGAATTCCACGAAACTTGACCCAAACGTAGGTCTAGACCCATTTTTTTGGGTGGTAAATTTGCTAAGCGTAATAATAACTACAAATTAGTAGAAAAGGAGAATAAACTTGCGTTGAAATAACCGTGACAAACTGCTAAATTTTGATCGTTCTCAGAATTCCATAAAACTTGACCCAAACGTAGGTCTAGACCCATTCTTTTGTGTGGTAAATTTACTAAGCGTAATAATAACTAGAAATTAGTGGAAAAGGGAAACAAACTGGCTTTAATAAAACCGTGCAAAAAAGCCAAATTTTGTACATTCTGAGAATTCCATGAAACTTGACCCAAACGTTGGTTTAGACCCGTGCATTTGTGTAGTAAATTTGTTAAACGTGATAATAACTACAAAATAGTATAAAAGGAAAACAAACATGCTATAATAAAACTGTGCAAAACAGTTAAATTTGGAATGTTCTCAGAATTCCATGAAACTTGACCCAAACGTTGGTATAGACACATGCATTTGTGTGGTAAATTTGATAAGCGTAATAATGATTACAAATTAGTATAAAAGGAAAACAAACTTGTTTTAATAAAACCGTGCAAAACAACTAAATTTTGAACATTCTCAAAATTCTACGAAAATTGACCCAAATGTTGGTCTAGACCCATGCATTTGTGTGGTAAATTTGCTAAGGGTAATAATAACTACAAATTAGTAGAAATGGGAAACAAACTTGCTTATATAAAACCGTGCCAAACAGCTAAATTTTGAACGTTCTCAAAATTCCACGAAACTTGACCCAAACATTGGTCTAGACCAATTCTTTTGTGTGGTAAATTTGCTAAACCAAATAATAACTACAAGTTAGTAGAAAAGGGATAAACCATAGCATCTCACTCGCTAGATCAGTCAGTACACGTGCTTTATTTCGATTATGGCGAATCCCTTGGCCTGTCGAGGGATAAAACCATTTTGGGACCATATTGTTGTACTGTACCGTTTTTAGTCAATGAAACATACTTTTACCAATAAAGAAACAAACTTGTTTTAATAAAATCGTGACAAACAGCTAAATTTTGAACGTTCTCAGAATTCCACGAAACGTAACCCAAGCGTAGGTCTAGACCCATTCTTTTGTGTGGTAAATTTGCTAAGCATAATAATAACTACAAATTAGTAGAAAAGGGAAACAAACTTGAGTTAAAATAACCGTGACAAACTGCTAAATTTTGATCGTTCACAGAATTCCACAAAACTTGACCCAAACGTAGGTCTACACCTATTCTTTTGTGTGGTAAATTTGCTAACTAGAAATTATTGGAAAAGGGAAACAAACTGGCTTTAATAAAACCGTGCAAAATAGCTAAATTTTGTACGTTCTGAGAATTCCATGATACTTGACCCAAACGTTGGTTTAGACCCATGCATTTGTGTAGTAATTTGTTAAACGTAATAATAACTACAAAATAGTATAAAAGGGAAACAAACTGTCTTTAATAATACCGTGCAAAACAGTTAAATTTTGAACGTTCTCAGAATTCCATGAAACTTGACCCAAACGTTGGTTTAGACACATGCATTTGTGTGGTAAATTTGGTAAGCATAATAATAACTACAAATTAGTATAAAAGGGAAACAAACTTGTTTTAATAAAACCGTGACAAACAACTAAATTTTGAACGTTTTCAGAATTTCACAAAACTTGACCCAAACGTAGGTCTAGACACATTCTTTTGTGTGGTAAATTTGCTATAATATCACCCTTGATTCACATGGTAGTTTCTGTAGCATCACGTTGATTTTTGTGTACTCGCATGGAAGAGGGAGAATGGTCCTTTTGCTAAGGAACAATTAATCAATTATATATATTGTAGCTGATGCTTGACTCATGCTTGTGCATACATGTGGCGTAGTGTTTATCAGGTAAAGAACTAATCATTCACCTGCCCAAGTTTGTGTTATTTTTCTGTCTTAATGTACTTATGGACAGTTTCTTACATATTTGAGTGGGTGCATGTGGGCATGTGTGTGTGTGGGTGTGTGTGTGAGTGTGTGTGTGTGTGTGTGTGTGAGTGTGTGTATGTGTGTGCGTGCGGGGTGTGTGTGTGTGTGTGTGTGTGTGTGCGTGTGGGTTGTGTGTGTGTGTGTGTGCGTGTGGGTGTATGTGTGTGCGTGTGGGGTGTGTGTGTG
>NC_026155.1:9901643-9904634 GCF_000512975.1 Sesamum indicum | reverse complement strand
GTTGCTTTTATCTTCTACGTCAACGAATGACATCTGCGTCTTGTTTAATTTTTTATTCTCCTTTAATTTCTACGTCTTCATTTCTATCTTCACAACCTTTTTCTCGTGTAGGATGTCACCATAGTTTCGCAAATTTTTATGCTCATTACGGGTATTGTGTGTCTTTATGGTCTATTTATGTCCTTTGTAATATTTTTGTGTGCTTGCATAGATGTGTATTCTCATTTTTGTTTACATGATATTAAATAGTATTTATTGAAACGAATAGCAATAACAGGACAGGACAGAGTGCATTGTCCCTCTTCCTTTTACATTTCAATATATCTCGTTACCAAGAGTAGTCTTGGATTGATTTACTTTACTAGAGGGGATATAGTGAGAGAAAAAGAGTGGAGGATCGATAAAATCTGATAAATGCCTTGGGTGGATATGATCTGGTAACCAAAAATTCTTGAATTGGTTGCCAGTGACCACTACAAAATATTGTAGTTTTGAACCCTGATTTTGGTGTGTTTAGCCATTTCAATTTCTTTCCTGCTAATAGCGGTCTCAATAATATTCACCCTTGATTCACATGGTAGTTTCTGTAGAATCACGTTGATTTTTGTGTACTCGCATGGAAGAGGGAGAATGGTCCTTTTGCTAAGGAACAATTAATCAATTATATATATTGTAGCTGATGCTTGACTCATGCTTGTGCATACATGTGGCGTAGTGTTTATCAGGTAAAGAACCAATCATTCACCTGCCCAAGTTTCTGTTATTTTTCTGTCGTAATGTACTTATGGACAGTTTCTTACATATTTGAATGGGTGCATGTGGGTGTGTGTGTGTGTGTGGGTGTGTGTGTGTGAGTGTGTGTATGTGTGTGCGTGCGGGGTGTGTGTATGTGTGTGTGTATGTGTGTGTGTGTGTGGTGTGTGGGTGTATGTGTGTGAGTGTGGGGTGTGTGTGTCACGGTAGAACATGTTTTACTTCCATTTTGAACATAGAAGAAGTGATGTGTTGCTTTTATCTTCTACGTCAACGAATGACATATGTTTTACTTCCATTTTGAACATAGAAGAAGTGATGTGTTGCTTTTATCTTCTACGTCAACGAATGACATATGTGTCTTGTTTAATTTTTTATTCTCCTTTAATTTCTAAGTTTTCATTTCTATCTTCACAACCTTTTTCTCGTGCAGGATGTCACCATAGTTTCACAAATTTTTATGCTCATTACGGGTATTGTGTGTCTTTATGGTCTATTTATGTCCTTTGTAATATTTTTGTGTGCTTGCATAGATGTGTATTCTCATTTTTGTTTACATGATATGAAAGAGTATTTATTGAAACGAATAGCAATAACAGGACAGGACAGAGTGCATTGTCCCTCTTCCTTTTACATTTCAATATATCTCGTTACCAAGAGTAGTCTTGGATTGATTTACTTTACTAGAGGGGATATAGAGAGAGAAAAAGAATGGAGGATCGATTAAATCTGATAAATGCCTTGGGTGGATATGATCTGGTAACCAAAAATTCTTGAATTGGTTGCCAGTGACCACTACAAAATATTGTAGTTTTGAACCCTGATTTTGGTGTGTTTAGCCATTTCAATTTCTTTCCTGCTAATAGCGGTCTCAATAATATTCACCCTTGATTCACATGGTAGTTTCTGTAGAATCACGTTGATTTTTGTGTACTCGCATGGAAGAGGGAGAATGGTCCTTTTGCTAAGGAACAATTAATCAATTATATATATTGTAGCTGATGCTTGACTCATGCTTGTGCATACATGTGGCGTAGTGTTTATCAGGTAAAGAACTAATCATTCACCTGCCCAAGTTTCTATTATTTTTCAGTCTTAATGTACTTATGGACAGTTTCTTACATATTTGAGTGGGTGCATGTGGGTGTGTGTGTGTGTGTGGGTGTGTGTGTGTGAGTGTGTGTATGTGTGTGCGTGCGGGGTGTGTGTATTCGCAAATTTTTATGCTCATTACGGGTATTGTGTGTCTTTATGGTCTATTTATGTCCTTTGTAATATTTTTGTGTGCTTGCATAGATGTGTATTCTCATTTTTGTTTACATGATATGAAAGAGTATATATTGAAACGAATAGCAATAACAGGATAGGACAGAGTACATTGTCCCTTTTCCTTTTACATTTCAATATATCTCGTTACCAAGAGTAGTCTTGGATTGATTTACTTTACTAGAGGGGATAGAGTAGTCTTGGATTGATTTACTTTACTAGAGGGGATATAGTGAGAGAAAAAGAGTGGAGGATCGATAAAACCTGATAAATGCCTTGGGTGGATATGATCTGTTAACCAAAAATTCTTGAATTGGTTGCCAGTGACCACTACAAAATATTGTACTTTTGAACCCTGATTTTGGAGTGTTTAGCCATTTCAATTTCCTTCCTGCTAATAGCGGTCTCTATAATTTTCACCCTTGATTCACATGGTAGTTTCTGTAGCATCACGTTGATTTTTGTATACTCGCATGGAAGAGGGAGAATGGTCCTTTTGCTAAGGAACAATTAATCAATTATATATGTTGTAGCTGATGCTTGACTCATGCTTGTGTATACATGTGGCGTAGTGTTTATCAGGTAAAGAACTAATCATTCACCTGCCCAAGTTTCTGTTATTTTTCTGTCTTAATGTACTTATGGACAGTTTCTTACATATTTGAGTGGGTGCATGTGTGTGTGTGTGTGTGGGGGTGTGTGTGTGCGTGCGGGGTGTGTGTGTGTGTGTGAGTGTGTGTATGTGTGTGCGTGCGGGGTGTGTGTGTGTGTCTGTGTGTGTGTGTGCATGTGGGTGTGTGTGTGTGTGTGTGTGTGTGTGTGTGTGAGTGTGTGTGTGTGTGTGTGTGTGTGTGTGTGTGTGTGTGTGTGTGTGTGTGTGTGTGTGTGTGTGTGTGTGTGTGTGTGTGTGTGTGTGTGTGTGTGTGTGTGTGTGTGTGTGTGTGTGTGTGTGTGTGTGTGTGTGTGTGTGTG
>NC_026155.1:9900542-9901587 GCF_000512975.1 Sesamum indicum | reverse complement strand
GTGTGTGTGTGTGTGTGTGTGGTGTGTGGGTGTATGTGTGTGAGTGTGGGGTGTGTGTGTGTGTGTGCGTGCGGGGTGTGTGTGTGCGTGTGTGTGTCACGGTAGAACATGTTTTACTTCCATTCTGAACATAGAAGAAGTGATGTGTTGCTTTTATCTTCTACGTCAATGAATGACATCTGCGTCTTGTTTAATTTTTTATTCTCCTTTAATTTCTAAGTCTTCATTTCTATCTTCACAACCTTTTTCTCGTGCAGGATGTCACCATAGTTTCACAAATTTTTATGCTCATTACGGGTATTGTGTGTCTTTATGGTCTATTTATGTCCTTTGTAACATTTTTGTGTGCTTGCCTAGATGTGTATTCTCATTTTTGTTTACATGATTTGAAAGAGTATTTATTTAAACGAATAGCAATAACAGGACAGGACAGAGTGCATTGTCCCTTTTCCTTTTACATTTCAATATATCTCGTTACCAAGAGTAGTCTTGGATTGATTTACTTTACTAGAGGAGATATAGTGAGAGAAAAAGAGTGGAGGATCGGTAAAATCTGATAAATGCCTTGGGTGGATATGATCTGGTAACCAAAAATTCTTGAATTGGTTGCCAATGACCACTACAAAATATTGTAGTTTTGAACCCTGATTTTGGTGTGTTTAGCCATTTCAATTTCCTTCCTGCTAATAGCGGTCTCTATAATTTTCACCCTTGATTCACATGGTAGTTTCTGTAGCATCACGTTGATTTTTGTGTACTCGCATGGAAGAGGGAGAATGGTCCTTTTGCTGAGGAACAATTAATCAATTATATATGTTGTAGCTGATGCTTGACTCATGCTTGTGCATACATGTGGCATAGTGTTTATCAGGTAAAGAACTAATCATTCACCTACCCAAGTTTCTGTTATTTTTCTGTCTTAATGTACTTATGGACAGTTTCTTACATATTTGAGTGGGTGCATGTGGGTGGGTGTGTGTGTGTGTGTGTGTGTGTGTGAGTGTGTGTATGTGTGTGCGTGCGGGGTGTGTGTGTGTGTGTGTGT
>NC_026155.1:9847564-9900495 GCF_000512975.1 Sesamum indicum | reverse complement strand
GTGTGTGTGTGTGTGAGTGTGTGTATGTGTGTGCGTGCGGGGTGTGTGTGTGTGTGTGTGCGTGCGCGCGCGCGTGTGGGTTGTGTGTGTGTGTGTGTGTGGTGTGTGTGGGTGTATGTGTGTGAGTGTGGGGTCTGTGTGTGTGTGTGTGCGTGCGGGGTGTGTGTGTACGTGTGTGTGTCACGGTAGAACATGTTTTACTTCTATTTTGAACATAGAAGAAGTGATGTGTTGTTTTTATCTTCTACGTCAACGAATGACATCTACGTCTTGTTTAATTTTTTATTCTCCTTTAATTTCTAAGTTTTAATTTCTATTTTCACAATCTTTTTCTCGTGCAGGATGTCACCATAGTTGCGCAACTTTTTCTGCTCATTATGGGTATTATTTGTCTTTATGGTCTATTTATGTCTTTTGTAACATTTTTCTGTGCTTGCATAGATGTGTATTCTCATTTTTGTTTACCTGATATGAAAGAGTATTTATTGAAACGAATAGCAATAACAAGACAGGAGAGAATGCATTCTCCCTCTTCCTTTTACATTTCAATATATCTCGTTAGCAAGAGTAGTCTTGGATTGATTTATTTTACTAGAGGGGATGTAGTGAGAGAAAAAGAGTGGAGGATCGGTAAAATATTATAAATGCCTTGGGTGGATGTGATCTGATAACCAATTCTTGAATTGGTTGCCAGTGACCAGTACAAAATATTGTAGTTTTGAACCCTGATTTTGGTGTGTTTAGCCATTTTAATTTCCTTCCTGCTAATAGCGGTCTCTATAATTTTCACCCTTGAATCGCATGGTAGTTTCTGTAGCATCACGTTGATTTTTGGGTACTCGCATGGAAGAGGGAGAATGGTCCTTTTGCTAAGGAACAATTAATCAGTTATATATGTTGTAGCTGATACTTGACTCATGCTTGTGCTTACATGTGGCATAGTGTTTATCAGGTAAAGAACTAATCATTCACCTGTCCAAGTTTCTGTTATTTTTCTGCCTTAATGTACTTATGGACAGTTTCTTACATATTTGAGTTATAACAGTTTCCTAGTAATATGGTTTTGGTATTGGAGAAATCAGGATATTAGGCCTATAAGTTATTGAATTTGTGGTGTTGCTTGATAAATAGCACAGCTGTTCCTGTGGCCCTTCTTTAGAAAGTGCATGATTCATTTACTGGAAGGAGACACGAGCTTTAACTTTTTGGAAGAGAGGTAAGTTTCATGAAGTAATCAAAATCCATTACAAGTTTTTATGCTAACTTTGTTAAAGGTTGAGATGTCTTGTGTGAATTATATCTCTTTTTACTTGGGTTTTTGCTGAAATGCCTTAGTGAATACAAAGCTAACCGAGTGCCAATTGCTTTCTGTTAATCATCCCATGTATTAATAGGATTTTGGATTTTGGTTTACTTTCTGATATCATGTTGCTTTTGAGCAGTATGGGTAGTTGGATTAACTTGAAGGTACTTTTCTATTTCTTTTTTGTTTTTTTAAGGAATTGAGGCAATTTTCTGAATTAGGAAAATTACAGGTATAAATTGCAGGAATTGAAGCGCAAGCGAAGAAAGAGGAAGAGTAGGAAGGAGAAGAGGAGGAGGAGGAGTCACCATCATTCAAATGATCTTTTTTTTGATGATTCTGCTGATCTACGGCATAAACGGAGGAGCAGGAAGGCATATTTAGACTTTGATTCCGACGTCAGTGCTTCAGATGATTCGCGAGAGGATAGGGGCAAGAAGTGATCTGAGAAGAAGAGCAGCAAACATCGTCATGAAGAGGACTAGCTTCTACAGTGGGTGATATGTCTTGTGCTTTTAAGGTTCCTCTAAACTGCTGTTAAGTGTGCCCTATTCAATCTTTAATCTAGTTGTTGATGAGCTTATTGATGAAAACCACTTTAGCTTAGTTGACAATGCATTAGTTTGGTGCATTTGTTGGTTTTCAGTTTGATGTAATGTATTATTTTAATTGTTTTATTCTTCTGGTTGTAAGAATTCTGATATATACGGAGTATGCTATGTGTGATTCCGACATGTGATCGGCCCTGTTAGTTGAAATGTTGAAGTAATGCTTTGAAATTTTATTGAGTTTAAAGTTGTTTTACTTGTTGGTTGTTATTCGACACTTTGGGGGAGGCCTGCCTGTGGGCATCACGAAGAACTTAACTATTACTGCTCTTTTGAGCCCAGTGCAATTATTGGAGCAAAGAAGGTTTCTGCATTTCCCAGTGTGTTTTATATATGTAATTGTATTAGGACAATGATTTTGTGATTAATATTATTTTGTTTCTGGATCAACCTCTCTGAAAATCATGATCTGGTGTAGCAGTTTCCTATTGAGATCATGATGTCATGGAATATATTTTTATATGTTCTAATCAGCTACTGTATTTCTTTTTCAATTTTATCGACTAGAAACTTGAAAAATTTTGTTGAATGATGTCCACTCCTTATTCCGGCTTTTCCATTTCCTTATCTGTGCGTCCTTTTTTTTTTTTAAGAGTGTGTGTATGTGTGTGTGGGGGGGGGGGGGGAAAGTTCATAAAAAATAAAATAAATGATGTGATTATTATTATGCATTATTAATTACCTGTTGGGGGAAGTCACCATCTTCCATTTGTGAATTTATTAGTAGTCTAATTCCACGATGTATAGGCAGCGGATCAATCTCACCCTGATTTACATTAAACAATGAGCTCATTTATATTATTGTAAACAAAAATTATGTATCATAATATGGAAATATATTTAATTTGTAATAGTTATTTTCTTCCGAAACACGACATGATTGATCTTTTTTTGGGAAATTATAACAAAAATGTCAAAAGGTGATTTAGTCCAAAACCATCATTTAATATTAAAAATAAAATTAAGTGTAACAATAGAAATTTTTCATGATAAAATAAGTGCAACATATTGATTAAAAAAAGCTAATTTTTCAATGCCTTGCACTAACTTGCCTCTTTTTATACATGATCAACAGAGGTAAATTACAATGAGTTCTCTTGAATTTTGTCATAATTATAATTATTTTTTCATTGTTTGAAAAGTTACAAAAACCCTTTTGGTATTAATTAACAGTTGTCTAACAAATTTCTTCTCGTGACAACCCATTGTAGGAGATATTTGTTAGACGATCTTTAATTCCATGGGGGTACTTGTAATTTTTCAAATAACGAGAAAATATTTGTAATTATAACAAATATCAAAGGAGTTCTTTGTAATTTACCTTGATGAATAACATACGGCGACAAGATCAAGTTTTATTTTTTTTAATTAAATTAAATAAAATTGTCAGTCATTTGAAAAATAATACTAATGTTGCTAGAAAAAAAATAATTATTGTCTATAACTTAGTAGTTATTGATTAAAAATCACAATAAATAATTTTATTGACCACCATTAAATAATTTTGGGACATGTGAAAATGAAAATTCTAACATTCTTTGTGAAATTGGAGTTTGATTACTAACCTGTCCAGCGCTAATGAGAGCCAAGAGAGCCCATGAAGTTTGCACCAAAGTTGATCTATTGCCTTCAAGATTTGTGTACACCTAACCCATCAAATCAAGAATCATACTAACATCAAAATTAATATTTCTTTCCTGCTAAATTATTTTCATCCCCAAACTATACCCTGTTTGTTTATGTTATCATTTTTAGTAGAAAACATGTGAATGCAATTTTGTATAGATTTTCGTGTAAAATGAGGACGTATTTCGATTAGTTAATGAGATTGTATTTTATATCGAACTGTGATGTCAAATCTATATATTTTTAAAATAACAAACAAGTTTTCAGTTTAGTTAGTGTTTCAAAAACCGAAAACAACATAAACAAAGTAGTTTTGCCGTTAACCTTCTTTGCGCCTGAAAGATAACTCTCACCCCATCCTCCATCAGGTAGTTGTTTGGACAGCAAAAATCGACAGGCTTTTTCAAGTGTCGGAGAATTATGGTAATTCTTCCCACAATCTACCAAGCCCTCGACCGCAAACCATGTCGCGTAGGTATAACATGTGCCCCAACAACCATACCTACGTAAAATATGTATGAAGTCTTGTTATAATGTAACATAAATCAGATTGTAAGAAAATTGAACATATATATATTGTAATACCAAGAACCATCAGACTCTTGAGTGTTTTCTATGTACAGGGAGTCGTCATATAGAAGCTCGTGTGATTTAGCGGAATAACTTGAAATTCTCGACTCCAATAATATGAGGTTTAGTCCTCTTTTCAAATGGTACATTTTTTTTTTAAATAAAATTCAACTCGTTACTATATTATTCATTACATTCAAATTAAAAGACCAATTCAGTACAATACATGAATTTTTCTAAATCAACAAATATATTTAAATTAAACAAGAAAACAGGCATTAATATAAACAATAACCTATATACCCATATTTCATTGGCTTTCGAATAATATATTTATAATTTATTTGAATAAAATCAAATCGAATTTCCACGAAACCAACCTTTATGTATCTAAACTATTTTAAAATTGAATTATCTTTCACATTTTTATAAAATAATATGTTAAATTACCACTTTCAGAATCAAAATCGAAAATGAGGTTTTTCACTTGAATCTTTTGTATTCAAATATAGGAAACTTTTTCTGTGTGTCTGTTTTCTTTTTTCTTTTTTTATAAAATTAGTAATTATATTATTATATTAATATTTAAATAAATTAAGCAGTTCAGTAATATATTAGTTCAATTGATGTATTAATAAAATTAAAAATTACAAAATAATAAATTAATAGTAAATTTATATAAAAATAAAATAAATATATTTATATTTTATAGGACTCGAACTCATAATGTCAAATTAAGGGATGGGACCTGGGACTTGGTATAATTAATTTAGTTGAGCATTGCAAATCTTACCACCGCCCAAGACCACATTTACAATATTAGCACAATTTCCAACAATTAAAACAAAATAGAAAAATGCATTTATTTGAGAATTATATCAAAATCTAGGGTAAAATACATTTTACCCTCTGAATTATTTTTTACGTAATATTTATCTTCTTGAATTAATGAATATAATACTTACCCTCTAAAATTAAATTTATGAACAATATTGTCCTTATACTATATATATGTATTTTTGGTTCAAAGAATTTATTTTTTTAATAATTCCCATTTTAAGTTTAATTAATTTTCTTAATTGAAAAAATATTTTTTAATTATAATAAAGTAAAATATAATCAGTGAATTAAATAGTCGAATTTTATTATATTTTACAGATTCAAAGTTAAGTAATGAACGAGTACAATAACTATTAAAAAAAAAAAAGCATATATGAGTTGTTGTTTATATTATATTTATTGTGTATCTACTATATATATTAATTTATACTCCACTTTTAATTTAAATTCTTTATTTATTAAAACTTAACTACAAAATAGTTTTATAATAGTTTAACGTGACAAATACTAAAATATATTAAAAATAATATAATTGTCAAGGCATGAGAGCCGATTTTTGTTCAATTAAGGGGGTCAGTTTTACATTGGTTAAGTTAATTTAGAAATTTGTGTCTTCTGAAAATCATGTTGATATTTGTAATTTCTTCTTAATTTATTTTTCTAATTCAATTTGGATGAAATAACAATTTTTAATTTGATAGGTTTCTAAGGACAAATAGAAAAAAAAAATATGATAAAATGAATCAAATTTAATAAGGATGAACAAGATTAATTTTAATAGGTTTTAGAAAAAAAAATAATTTTTACAGTCATATAAATTAATTATATAGAATTTTTTTTCACCGTGAAATTAAAAAAATAACCTCAATAATGAATAATGAATAATCATTAATTAAAAGAAATTTTCTTTTATAATATAATAGTATATATTATAAATTTTTAACATTGTCATTAATTAATAATTAAACTAGACCTTAGATTTCCAGGCTTCGGAGAGCTCAAATACTCCCAGGCCCAACTTGTAATTCTACTGAGATCACTTCAAGATGTAATACTCGGCCCATTGCCTTATATATATTTATAGTCTATCATTCACCCTAAATGGAACCCATTAATTTACTTTTTTTTTTTTTTTAAATTAATTACACTTAAATTCCTTCTATAAATATAAAATTATATTCTTAAAAAATATATAAAATTATACTTACACCCTTGTAAGAATTTTTTATTTACAAGTGGACGTAAATGCTGGCGTTAGCAACGTTAGCAAAACAAATACTTGAACTTCTCATCTTATCCTTATTCAATATTTTCTTAATAATATTTTTATACTTGTATGGGAATAAATATAATATATATAAAATAAAAATGGTGTAATTTATAATAACATATTATTCTCTAATTATAGCCGTAGATGAAGGAAAAAACAAATTGGTACTCAGGCATGGTGGCTTTGCCCGCAGTAAGTTAACTCGAGTTACATTTTAATTGATATATTTAGAATCCCAAGTTTTAAATTTTAATAATGTATAAAACTTTTGAATTTGTTTTGATGGTTTTAAATTTAAAGATTTTATTTTAATTTTGAACCACATTTTATTAAATATTGATGAATTTCAAATTCTTTTAATATAAAATTGTTTGAAATTCTTTCTTCAAAACTTTTAGAAGCTTATTGTATTTGTTTCATTATCTGTAATTGCATAAAACTTTAAACCTGTAGTTTTTCATATTATAGTTTAATATATTTTTAGGTAATTAATTGCCAATTTTTCTTCTTAATTAATTTTTTCAACTATACAAATAATATATAAAATTATTGAAATGGAAATTCCTAAGTAATTTACATACAATTAAAATAAACTTGCACTAAGTCAATATTAATATTTTACGAATAATGAGAATTGAAAAATAAAAATTACTTGAACTATGCAAAAGATACCAAGTCATAACTTATTTGTACTTTTCATGAAAATATTATAAGTAATTAAAGAAATAAAACTTTGTAAATTTAATTAACAAATTCTAATATGTGTTTATGGCAATTAATATACTTTAATTCATTAGAAAAAATATTTATTTTGTTGTTAATAATCCTTTTGAGCAACAATTAATATGTCCTCCTACGGAGGCTTCAGCTTAATAATTATTAATTAGTTACTTTACTTTTAATTAAGAAAATCGATTTATTTGACCCTCAAAATATCATAGATAAAATTGTGATGACTACAAAAATCTTGCAAAAATTAAACAAAATAAAAAAAATTTGAGACGGTCAACTAACAATGGAGACGATAAGTGATTAATTTTAGAAAATTGAGGTACCAAAATTTGTAGGTCTCGAACATATAGTACAAAATCTAATTTTGTGATACAGTCAGTAGGCCCTAATCGAAGCATTTTCAGAAAGAGCATAAGAGGGTTTTTTTTTAAAAAAAAAATTATAATTCTATATTTTTAGAAGGAATTTCAAGAAAATACAATTAACCCTTTATATAAATGTCTTTTACATTCTTTTCTTGGACTAAAGCTTTGCGACAACTTACGGTATTTTGCACCTCCGAAATTAGTACAGCCTTCTAACATATGACAATAGTTCATTGAAATCATCTACATGTCTTTTAACAAACTTCAAATGGGATTCCATGGTTTATTGTTAGCTCAATTAGCAGGCGGACAGTCTTGTCCATACCTTGTCTCAATCAAACTGGATTTTTATTTTATTTTAATAATAATTATTGATTAAATATAAATATTTAATATTCATAATTAATATATAAATTGTTATGATTTTCGTAATTAAATTTATGATGTGATTATAAAAATAAAATTGTTTGGACAGACACGTCTGCCTGTACATATCAATTACTCTCACCATTAATTAGTACACTGATAGATGTGGCAAAATTACGTGAATTCATGAAGAAATTTAGTTGTGAAGTTAATGTCCCGGGTCCAACTGATAATTAATTTCAAAGTTTGTGAATTCAATCTCCAATCCAATGAGATTCTCCTGGTATATCAATAATGTCTTAATTTAGTAGTCAATATTTGTATTTTTATATATAAGTTTAAAAGGTAATTGTAGATTTTAATAAAATAGTTCTAGCTTAGTGGTTAATATTGATATTCCGTAAATAAGTTTAGTTCAAATTTTATCAAAATATGTGTGTATTTATCTCACATTATATGAATTTATTATAATTTATAGTTATTTTAATTTATTAAAATATTAATATAATAATATAATTAATGCTTTTATAAAAAAAATAATAAATAAAATTGTCCTAGTATATGTTCCGTTATTTGCTTTGGGAATGTGTGAAAACTGCTAATAAGCTCAATTGGTAAAGTTGAAAACCAATGATAACGAGATCATGATTTTGAACCTCATTAATATGTTGGTATTGGTTATTGTAATTATAGTCTGATTGTTTTTTTTTTCATTTTCGATTTTTTTTGTTTTTTTTTTTAGTGGAAAAATTTGTTTTCAATTTTGTATAGATGTTTATGTGAAGTTATAGTATGTTCGATTAGTTAATGAGATTGTGCTGTATATTGGATCGTGGTGTCAAATCAATACATTTATAATGAAAATACGTATAAACAAACATGTTTTTTATTTAATTACTGTTTCAAAAATTAAAGATCAAAATAAAAAAAATAAATAAATAGGCTATTAATATTTATATTTTATTGATGATAAAAATTTATGATATAATTATAATCATAAGTGAAAGAAATTTTTTTTTTAAAAAAAAAAGCAAGAAAAACGCTAAGCCAATAATTATAGTGCGGACAAGCGAGAAAAAGACATTGCACAGGATAATATTCAGGATTCTGCACCCTGATTTTGTTGTTATTATTTTGTCTTATCGCTAGGGGTGACATCTATCTCTATTTTTGAAAATTAGTTGGTTAGGTACGTTGTTTTCACATGCATATAATAAATAATATTTAATATTTTAAAATATATTATGAATAAATATATATATAGACCAACACATCATATTTTTAAAAGAGCAAAAAAATAAAAAGAAAAAAAAGCAACAAAGCAACAAAGAAAAGAAAGAAAAATTTAGGGGTATTATTGATATAATAAAAAAATTGATATTGTGCTGTCATAATCGCCGTTTGTGAAAAAAATTACCCTTTTTTTATGTATAGTGTAAATATAGATACATCCAATATTTTTAAAATAATCAATATGTTATTATAATATTCATTACACAATAAAATAATATTTACAAAATCAATCATCAACTTCAAATTTTCAAACAAAAAAAAAAAAAATTAGACTTGATATTCTAACTATACCCCTATTTCATTTTTGGTACCCCAAATTTCCAAGTCAATGGACTTGGTACTTAACGTTTGTATTTCTCATCATTATTGCTACCCTCCGTTAGTTTGACAGTCAAACTAATATTTTTGTTACTAAAGTTTCTTGCAAAATCAAAAAGAAAAAAACTTCGACGCTGTAATCAACGACGAGTTAATTATCAAATAAATATTTTTCTTATTAAATTAGTTGTTAAACTTAAATTAGCAATTAATTCCATTATTTTGCGTAAAAATTATGTCACCGGCAATATTTTTTGCAGTGATATAGGACCAAAATTATATTTTTCCATATGTCAGCAAAATTAGGCCGAAAATTTTTAAAAATCCGACTAGCTCACTTGCAAGACATGTGATAATTTTCGATCAATATAACTTTTTCCTGCAAAGTTTAGAGTAGATGTACCATTTTTTTCTGAATCAGTCCATGATGTCGAGCTCCGATGGAATGGACCACCTTAAATCAGATAATTGTGGGTTTAATTACGATGAATATTAATTGAGTTGACGATAAAGTTAGAAAGAGAATTGGAAATGAATTACAACTCTTCATGATTCTGAGATTAATAGAGAATCCACAAACTTAATAACAATCAGTTATTATGTTTTCTTAGTCATATAGAAAATACAGAATATCCTATACTTCAAAATATTATTAGCCGATCAGTGGAGAACCATCGAATAATTTTGGGGATTTAGAGTGTAAATGTTGAATAAGACACTAGTTCTTTTTAATTGCTTTCTCTGAACGAACGAACCATCATTAAACTAGCGAGAAGGTTAGAGTGGTCGTGGGATCTAAGCTTATAACGAGAGATCCACTTGTAATTCAAGCCGTACAAAAGATTTATAACATTGGAATTTCGTTGCCTACATCAATCTGTTTGATATGCACGTTATGTTATTATTTACCAATTGTGGGTAATTTATAAATACTTTTAAAGTGATTTATAATCTTAAAAACATGTCTTGACCCATGTACTGATGAGAGGAATTGAAATCACTTAACTTGTTTTTGTAATAAAAAAAATAAAGTACATCAATTTTTTTACCCGTGTCTCTCTCTCTCTCTCTTTCTCTCCCTCATATTTAAAGAATTTTTTTCTATTTTACTTTTTTAACATTCAAAAAAGAAAAAAAAATTATTCTTTAATAATAAATTATTACAAGGGTAAAATACACTTTGCCCCTAAACTTTTCTTGATGTAACATTTACTCTCTGAATTAATAAATGTAACACTTACCCCATTAGTTGGACAAAAATGCTCTTCAGGTTTATATTTTAAATTATTGAAATATGTGGTACTTATATATATTAAAAAATCTCTAATTTATTTATATTATTATTTTATTTTATAAAATATTAATATTATACATGATATGTAAGTATAAATTAAATCTACACATATTCTTTCATATATTTATATAAAAACTAAATACAGAACATATAAATAAAATATTCAAAAAAATAAAAAGACCTAAGACATGTTCGGAATCCAATTATAACTTCAAAATCTAGACCAAAATGAGTCCAATCTGATTTCAGATTTAATGCGAATTTATTGTCATCCCTATGATCGAAGACTTCGTGCAATTTTCCCAACATAATATCGTACCAAACAATTTCTATCATCATCAGACAAATGTACAAAGGGAAAGATCACTGCATAGGCAATAATGCTCCTTTAACCGCCACATAGAGTTCAAACTTGTATTTTTTATTTTCTTTTAGATAAATTAATATCAACTTATATATTATTTCGACATTGGATGAAATTATACATTTAGAGTGTGTTTGGTTGTGGTGAAAAAACAGAGGAATAAGAGAACTGAAAGTAAAAATAGATGCATAAAAGATAATCTTATATTTAGTTAGGAGGAAGAAATGGAGGTGAAGTAAAACTTAATATATATGAAACTACTCCGAGTCTAATTTTATTTCCATCCAAAATTAGGCAGAAAAATAGAAGTATAAGGCCAAAAAGATAAAAAAGTACAGTTTTTTACCTTTTATTTCTCCATTACCCATATATATATATATAATTTCTCTCTAATTCTTTTCACCTTCTTACTGATAATACTGTACATAATTACCAAAGAAAAAATAATAGAATCGCTGAAAAACTACTGTATCGAAGTCAACAATCAGGGAAACAATCTTGTTATTAATTTTTATTTATTTAAACTAAATATTTTAAAATAAATGAACAATACTCATTTTGATGAATATTTTATTAATAAAAAATATTCTTATTCTTATTCGATAAATAATTTTATTAATAAGATTTTTAAATTTTTTATATACTAAAATTATATTAGTATAGTATTAATTTATTTATTTTTTGATACAAAGTGAAGAGAAGGGTAATTCAGTAAAATTATAAGAATTAGTCTTTTCTTTTTAATCTGTTTTCCTCATACAAACAAGAGAATGTATTTGAATTTCACTCCCATTTCAAATCGTACCGAACAACTTAAAGAAAAACTATTATTCTTTCCCCGCCTTCCCCTCTCCCTTCCATTTTCCTTTTCCTCTCACTTAAATTAAACAAACTCTTAGTCCCATAAGATGGGCAATTCAACACTTTTAGTCATCTATTTTATAAAATTTTCAAAATGGTCTATGAAAACTCAACATATTTAGGCCTATGCTCTATGGAATTTTCAAAATGGTCCAAATACTAAAAAAACACATTTAATCCCATAAAACCCATAGGCAAATGAATGAATGTGTCGAATTTTTTAAATTTTTGGACCATTTTTAAAAATTTCGTAAAGCAGAGGACTAAATGTGTTGAGTTTTCCCGATTTCAAGACTATTTTTAAAATTTCGTAAAATAGAAGACTAAAAATGTTGAACCCTCTATTCTATAGGACTAAGAATATAATTTTGCCTACACATACAATACACAATTTAATAGTATTTTTAAAACAACCAACAATTTCAAAGCAAACAAAGAAACAACATACACATACTATTATTAGAAATAGACTAAACACCTATATTTATAGTTCTCAAATTTTCAACGTCACTATTCAAACAAGAGATCATTGTCGGACATGTATTTCAATTCATCGTCTAAAAAGATTGACAATAAAAAATTATTAAATTGAATAACTTTAAATTGAAAGTTTTATTCCACCAAAAACAAAATTATTTAAAAGAAAAACCAGAAATGGAGTGCTTGACTCAATCCGCCTATATATCGGCATTGTTGAAAATAATGCTGTAACTATAAGTCTTCTGGTTTGAATAAAATTAGAGTGATGATACTGTTCCAAACATGTAATAGAGTTGACTCATGGTCGGTCCCATACATCACTTTCTGGCAACAAATATATACTTCACCAAACTCAAAATATTGCAAAATTGGCTGTCTCTCCATATATATTATTATATTTTTTTATTATTTCATATACCTGTTATCATTATATATATATATATATATTTCCCAACAGCTAGCTAATCAATTAATATGCTTCAAAATCATAAAGTATTTATATAGAATTATCAATTGGATCGAGATAATGCAATAATTTAATTTAGAAATGATTTTGTGATACAAGTGCGACTCGGTCGAAATAAATTTAGATTTAAATACATAAATAGATCTAATTTGATTCCCACACGTTAATTACATAGCTGGATATTTTTCTAATGTTTTGGGAAAAGCAATCAGTTGCATCATTATTTACATTACCATATCAACATTAATTCAAGATAATTATGTCTCTAAATGAAATGTACCACTTACTAATAAGAGGCTATTTTCACATAGATTGAACTCAAAATTCCTTTCAGTTCGAGAGGTTTGGAATTTCAAATTTACTAATATGACAAGATCTCATTTAGTACGCAAGTAAATCATGAATGCGATAATGTATTTGATATAGACAAGCATCTTATATTGATTGCAAATGAACACCATCCCTTCTCTCTCTAACGAAGCCTCTTTTCAAGATAAAATTGTAAGGTTTGTACACAATCAAAGCGAGCAATACTTCAAATATCAGGATAAAAATCAAATTGTAAGTCACATCAATTCTTAATATATACGTATGATAAATTCTTAAAAAAGATGGGTCCCTTTGTCCGAATCAGTGATTCTTAAATATTTCACAATGCCCTATAATTTCAACACACCTATGGTCCATAAACTACTCCTTTCCAGCTTCCAAATTGTCTCAATGATGCAGTATTTATACCATGCACGGATTTTTTCAAAAGTACACCAAAAACATTTATTTTCACACATGTATAGGTAGTTTCATGACCACTTCCAAATGCAACGACTGAGAAATGGTGTGCTCGCGTAATGGGCATTGTCTGAATTCTTTATTGCTCACGCACTGAAAGCCAGCCAAATTAGAACTTCTGTGTAATAATTTATTGCCATTTCAACTTAATTTAGTAGTTTATAAGCCACCCCAAATTGACTTCCAACCCCCCACCCCCACCCCCCCTCCGTGGGGCCTAAAAATTCCAAATCTTGACATGATTGCCCCCATCTTTCGCTGTGGTTTCTATAAATATGCACAAGTTTGTACTGGATTAACGTACATCTCGGACAAAAACCATTTCATTCTTCCTTGAACTTACGAGATCAACACTAGTTAGATAGACATGGAGCTGTTCTATGTCTCTCTCCTCTCCCTGTTTATCCTCCTGGTTTCAATTTCCCTGCACTTCCTCTTCTACAAGAACAAATCCGCCTCCGGCGGCCCCCTCCCGCCCGGAAGAACCGGATGGCCCGTTCTCGGGGAGAGCCTTGAATTCCTCTCCACCGGCTGGAAGGGTCACCCTGAGAAGTTTATATTCGATCGCATCGCCAAGTACTCGTCCAGCGTTTTCAGGACGCACCTTCTCGGGGAGAAGGCCGTCGTTTTCTGCGGAGCCAGTGGCAACAAGTTCCTGTTCTCCAACGAGAACAAGCTCGTCCAGGCATGGTGGCCGAGTTCCGTCGACAAAGTCTTCCCTTCCTCCACTCAGACTTCTTCCAAGGAGGAAGCCATAAAAATGAGGAAAATGCTTCCCAATTTCCTGAAACCCGAAGCCCTCCAGCGCTACGTCGGGATAATGGACCATATAGCCCGGAGACACTTTGCGGACGGATGGGAAAACAAGGACGAAATCGTGGTCTTCCCGCTTGCCAAGAACTACACCTTCTGGCTCGCCTGTCGGCTTTTCATCAGCGTTGAGGATCCTGACCATGTGAACAAATTCGCTGAGCCATTCAATCTTTTAGCCTCTGGTTTGATCTCAATCCCCATAGATTTGCCCGGGACCCCTTTTTACAAGGCGATAAAGGCATCGAACTTCATCAGGAAAGAGCTCGTTTCCATCATCAAGCAGCGGAAAATCGACCTGGCGGAGGGGAAGGCGACGCCGACACAGGATATTTTGTCGCACATGCTTCTGACTAGCGATGAAAACGGGAAATTCATGCATGAATTGGACATTGCTGACAAGATTTTGGGCTTGCTTATTGGAGGACATGACACCGCTAGCTCTGCCTGCACCTTTATCGTCAAGTATCTCGCCGAGCTGCCTGAAATCTACGAAGGAGTCTACAAGGGTAAGCCCCATGTACACTCAACTTCTCTTCATCTTCTCCTCTAATTATCCCCCCCCCCCCCGGCCCCCGGCAACAAAAAAAAAAAAAGATCCCGGGCCAATCGCATTTTACCTATTTTCAGCAATTTCTTACATTCAGTACTTCTGTATATGGTCTGTACAATCATTATTAATACTTGGGTTGTCTTGTCCCAAAGAAATGGGACAGGAAGGAATCTTCTCCACATGAAGTTGATAAAGTGTTTTGTGCGGTTTTTGTGCAGAGCAAATGGAAATTGCAAACTCAAAGAAACCAGGTGAACTGTTGAACTGGGATGACATTCAGAAGATGAAATATTCATGGAATGTGGCCTGTGAAGTGCTAAGACTTGCCCCACCTCTCCAGGGCGCTTTCAGAGAAGCCCTCTCTGATTTCATGTACAATGGTTTCTCCATCCCCAAGGGCTGGAAGGTATAACTAACCACCTTTGAGAAACGAATTTCGAGAAAGAATTTTGAGTGACTCTAAATTCAAAGAAATTGAAATACATCATTATTCAATAAAACATAATTCAAAATTAGAGTAAACTGATTTGTTATTAAGGATTTCAAATCCAGATCAATCGATCCAAAAGTCAAAATAACTCGACATAGCACATGAGTCATGTTAGCTAGCTAGCATTTCGAGAATTATTTAACTAATGTTTGGTTGCTTGCTTGCAGATCTATTGGAGCGCAAATTCAACACACAGAAATCCAGAATTCTTCCGGGAGCCGGAGAAATTTGACCCGTCGAGGTTTGAGGGGTCCGGACCAGCTCCATACTCATTTGTGCCATTCGGCGGGGGGCCGAGAATGTGCCCCGGAAAAGAGTATGCAAGACTAGAAATCCTGGTTTTCATGCACCATCTGGTGAAGAGATTCAGGTGGGAGAAAATCATTCCGGATGAGAAGATTGTCGTCAACCCGATGCCCATCCCGGCAAAGGGACTGCCTGTTCGCCTTCATCCCCACAATTGAAGCGTTTTAGTGTTCAATAAATTTGTACAAGTACCTCACCCATGCCAGTCATGATCAAATGTTAGTAGTATAGTGCAGCAGATAGCCACAGGACAAACTGCTCAACTCTGCTGTCAACCTCTTTTTGTGGTCTTGTTATTGTTTCCCTTCTTTCATTTCTATAATTAAATTTCCTGTCTACGTAAATTTCTTGTCTAAATAATCGGATGAGTGATTGTGCCCTTTTTGCCCCCCGTGAATTCAAGCCATGATCATGCATGATAAAGTCTGTATATACGCATTTAATGAAATATGATTTTTTGCTTCAATTAATTATGACAGTAAAAAAAAAAAATCATAACGAATACAAATTCATTACAATTCCAAAACTTTTTAAAATGATGAAAAAAAATCTAAAACGAGTAGGACATGCCAACAGGTGCAGCGTGTCCGTGATATGTCAGACGCCGTGTCCTTTTTTTTTATTTTTTGGATATGCGATCTGCGTGCCCAACACGTGTTCGAAATGTATCCGACACTGCATCAAATAATTTTTTAAAATATTCGTATATAGGTCATAATCATTAATATTACAGCCATTTTGTCCCCCTAGTGTAACATATTTGGGTGGAGTAGGTTTAATTAACTTAAAAAATAGAAAACATTCAGTACAAACCAACCCAAGTCACAACACCCTCAAATTCAACAAAGTCATAGATATAAATATATATATATATAGATACATAGCCTTCCATGTTTGAACGTGTTGTAACAAAGAAATTTCCTGCCGTTATCGCTTCTGCCCTTACTGACTATTTCCGTCATCCGCCCCTCTTTTTTCCAACTCCACATTCCATTTTCTGCTGGTTTACTGGCTCCGATTATTCATTTTCTTTAAATAATGATAACGATAATAATAATAATAATAACAATAATAAGGCATTCGCAATCATTCTTATTTTATAGTGGAAACAAGTGTAAAAAATATTGTAAATTAATCTATAGTAAAAGTTGGTAATCTTTGAAGATAAAAATTCGAAGTGAAATAATAATTAAGATTCGAGTGTTCGAAAAATACAGCTCAACACTTATAATTTTATCAATAAATTATAGATATTGATATAGAGCTGTTTATAATAATTAAATTTAGTTAATTTAAAAATAATATTTAAAAAATAACAATACACGTTTTAATTTATTTTTAACAACAAGCTAAGGAGTAAGTAAAATAAGCACTTGCAAAGGCAATTGATATATGGGACTTGGCCAGCCATGTGCCTCTACACCTACCACCTAAATCTCGAGGTAATTTAATTTCACCAATATTTGTGTATATATACCTACCAACATTTGTACCTTAATTTAATCTCATTCAATTGATTTAGTCGTCCAACTATATATCACATCACTAATATGAAAATACTAATTGATTAGTCAAAGATGAGGGGCTGTTTCCACATGCAACTTTCTTTTGACTAAATTTCTATATATTTAAAAGTTGTTTTACCAAAAATTTTTTAGATTTGACGTACAAATACTTCTTTGTTGTTTGTGAAATTATAAATATTCTTTTGATAAATCCATTTCATAACAAGCTTGTTCCCTTAGTTGAAGATAATTTTTTTTAAATGAAAAATGATCGTTAATTAGGTCTAAGGACTGAAAATATTAATATTTTAAAAGTTGAAGGACTGAAATAGAATTTCGATATATTTAGAAATTGAAAACGAATAAGTACCGGTATATGAGGACTAAAACTGTAATCATTTCAATCAAAGGGTGTAAAGTGTATTTAACACTTTATTTCACCCATATTAATCAATCATTCATTTTTTTATATGTTTAATTTCTATTCTACTTAACTAAATAAAGATAATAAAAATTTAATTAAGAGAGGGAGAGGGAGAGAGAGAGTTGTAATATTTTATATAACAGCTAATTCTTGTCTACGCATATTAATTAAAAATTTGTGATTAATGTGACAAACGATAAACTCCATTTTATACAAGTACTTAAATCTAATCTAATACTTTTATTTTGTTAATTGCGAAGCTTAGTTGTAATTAATCTTGTGTTTAGTGCCATGCTAATGAGCGTAATTACTATGAACTTTAATTAAGTAAACATGGAGCAAGTATGATTTTTTAAATTATTCGTATGCACCAAGTGAATTAATAGGTATCGTTGATCTATCAGCGCAAATTGAGTGTATATGAAACCCCTTCAAAATCCAATTTTATTTCTGTTTAAAATTAGGGGGAAAGTGAACGTATAATAATAAAAAAGTGTATATTTTATTTTTATTTACTCTTTACCCATGTATATAATTTTCCTCCAATATTTTTATTTTTATTACATAATATTTTTCAAGAAAAAATAAATACAAAATTCTAAGCTTATAACTATATATGTCTCCAATATAAATCAACTTTTTTAGGATCTTTGGCTTATAATCTGAAGGAATTATTATCTAATTTAGCTTAATGTAAGAGTTTAATAAATATTGTATCACTGTCATAAATAAGAATCTTGATCCATCCATCTCAAACTTTGAATAGCTATAGTGTCTGCCAATACTCTGCACGAAACATATATATATATATATATATATGTCAATTTAATTTTTATATAAAATATTTAACATATGGATGGCATGATAACACGTTCATATAAAATATTACACCCACTCTCATTCGATGATAGTTAGTATGTATAATTATTAATTATACTTATAAAGTTTGATTAGGTGTTAGTGAATAGTTTTTAATTTTTTCTAAGTTATGATTTTGATCCAAACCGACGAAATCAGAGAATACGACTGGGTTGTGCTCTCCACTGCCTTTTTGGCACATTCTCCACGGCCGTGTTTCAGAGTTCATATGGTAGTGTGGACGGCGGCAAAAAGGGAACAGGGAGATCTACGATGGAGACGCTAAAATATAATCACAGTGGGATGCGCTTTCAAATAATGGTGGTACGCTGGCAAAAGGACGGTGACAATGGCAAAAAATTGGGACAAGAGAGGGGATTGTGGGCAAAGGTTTTGCGGATGGGAGAAAGTCCAGAAGTAGCCGATGGTGGGCCGATCGGAGATGTGTAAATGACCGTCATTGGATGGGCTCTCAAATGGTGGTACTGGGCCGACAGGATATGGTTGGAATTGAAGAACACAACCCTATTCTCCAAATTCTGTTAATTGTAATTTCAATTTTAATGATTTGACCAAAACTATAATATTTTAAAAAGATTAGGAACCAAAAACGTGCCTCAAAATATTTATGGACCAAAACCAATGTTGGCCCCAAGTACAGGGTGAAAATTATTATATATATCAAAGTATATGTTTAGCCCCACAAAAAATCCAACACATATTATATCAGTGTGACAGCACTGGATCTATATCCCATTATGGCATCTTTTACACTAGCATATGTCCCTTGGTATGGATGAATTTCTTTTAAAAAAAATATAATTCACAATAAATTATGCCTTCTGTAACTACGTCTCACTGCAAAAAAAAACAACATTTAGTCGTAGCTAATTACATGATTAAAAATAAAATAGTTGTAGCAAATAGTTATTAACCACGGCTATGCAATGATTGTTGGTCGTAGTAATTATGACAGTGGCTAAAATATTTTCCATATAAATATTTTTATCATGGTCTTAGCCATGGTAAAAAAAAAATTTCTTGTGTTTCCAAATACAATGCCACTTTTAATTGATTGTCTTTGTTGGAATACTAACTAATTCATTTTATCATTTATACTAATATATATATATATATATATTTCACTCACAAATGGCAGTTTGTGAGTCTATTACACCACTTTTTATTGTATTGATAATGCCCTTAAGTCGGTTTTCTTTTCTTTCTTTCTTTCTTTTTTTGAAATGTAATATATTGATTTATATATTTTATCCTCATTTATGATATATTTTAAAGTATAAAAATTATTTATTATATACACACAAGGACGACATCACTAGAAGAAATTTAACACTTAACCATGACTAACTATAATTAAAAATAAATAATCGTAATAAATAATCATTGACCGATCATGGAATGATTGTTGGTCATGATTTTTTCGAGTTTAGCTAAAGTATTTGTCATCGTCAAAAGTTATAGCAAAAGCATTTGTTATAGCTCATTACTATGACAAAAATAATTTCTACAGTAGATAATCTGAATTTCTACAATAATTTATTTATATGAAGGATAAAAGTTAATTTCTGAATTATTCCTATGAGTCGAGATCATTTCAATTGGGGTGGTTGAGCAATTTGATCGTCCTATCTAAAAACATTAATGTTCCAGGCCGACAGCAACAATCAATGAAGGGCCACATAGGCCAATAAGTTGGTGGTGCTTATTAATTAACATGTGAAAATATCATATCTCACCTCGTATATTCAACGGAAACCAGCCCCTATAAAAATTTGTATAATTATAAATATTTTATCATTATTTAAAAAATTATTAATAGAATTTTAATTTTGATGATCATCTAATAATTAGTCTAATCAATTAGGTTTTCATTTATTCTGTGACGAACTGACCAAAATGATCTTATAAATTATAATTTTACTTATTTTTTATGAACTAAGTAGATAATTTTTGTACATTTTTTTTAATTTTTTCATCCAACTCGTCTGATTCTTTTTAATAAATTTTTTATTTTTTTATAGAAAAGAAAAAATATACAAAAAGGAAAAGTAGATAACTCCAAATCTTCTTTCACTGATTATATAATTTCATCAAATATCAGGAGTATTAATGAATTTTTTCAAATAATGATGGAGTATTCGTAATTATGTTCAACTTCAACAGAGCTCGTACCCTGCATGAATGAGTGGTCTCAAACCTTTCCAGAGTTTTGAACCCAAACTGCGAGATGATTTAAGATATATACCTTAGGTGTACAATTTTTTTAATACATAAACTTTATATATATAATGCATTTTTTTTTTTAATGTTCTACTCTTCATTATATATGCTTGAAATATAATTATAATGGGATCTTAAATAGTTTTAAGAATGAAAAGGTTAACTTGCAAAACGAATAAACGTTGCAGGCATCGAAGGTTTCTAGCGTTATTTTCAAATTCAATGAATAATTTTTTTTAAAGTAAGAGCAGTAAACTATTGAAATTAAAATAAATTGATTTCAATCATTTGTGTTGGATCATTACAACAATCATATCAATTATATTAAATAAATAAAATCTGATCACCACCTACTATTACAATAGAAATAACACACTTGTTGTTCAGTAGACACAACATCCCACGCATAAAGTGGTGCCCGAATCATGACCTCTAAGATCATAAGGTCTCAACGTCGCCAACTGAACTAAACCTCATTGGCTCAAATTCAATAAATATTGAAACTCATAAAAATCTACTTGTTTTGCCATTTGGTAAGGAATGTTTATATTAAAACATTAATAATTTGAAAAATACATAGAATTGATTAATACATCTGAATGTTTATATTAACAATTAAGTAAACTCCAACCATTGATCTCTATTAATTGAATCCATCGATCCCATGAATTCATTTGGTGTCCAATTAAATAAATTGATACGAATTGATGATATCAATGAATTGCGCCTAGATTGTTCAGATTACAACTAAATAATAGTACATTGTATGTGATTATCTTTTTGATAAAAAATTCCACAAGAAAATAAATTCGATTGTAACTTGTAAAATTCATGTAATTGATACGATAAATTAAAATTAAAAAATATTTGTATAACAGAGTTCAAATACTATCATAGTTTGAAAAATAAAATATTTTTTGTCATTAAGGATATTGAAATATGGAGAAGAAGTAAAAATATATTGATATATTTACACATATATATATATATATCTATTTATATATGCAGAATTCTTCAACTATAGTAAGAGAATCGAATACCATTTTAACCATCTACCGGTTTTAATTAATGTAATTTTATTCTCCATAGAACTTTAGCACTTTCTCATATTCTTCAATTTTATTTTATTTTTTCCAATTAGGGATACGAGTTCTGCCAGTTTTTTTTTAGTAAATTAATTATAATTACGTTATGAATTTTAATTATAAACAATCATTATACGTCACTATCAATATAAAATATGTACAATAAACCAACCACTACTATTAAAATAAATCAATACCTACACATTCATGGAACTGGAACCCATAACGAATGCAACACGGTATAGTAGATGAACAGATACTGAACTAAAAAGGGCAGATTTAGATACAACACAAGGGGAAATGCATAAATACACATGGAATCTCCTCTATTACCACTAAATTCAGTATCTTAAATCCAGACAGTTGAAAAAAAAAAGAAAGAAAAAAGCAAGCACATATTTTTATCATCAACTTTCTCCCCCTTTTCTCTACCTGAGGAAAGAAATTAAGCTTGATACATACACAAAGCTGCTTTGGCACAAAATCACTTCTCCTTTTCCCAATTCTTTACTCTCTTCTTAAATCATTCTGTAGTCATTGGTTGACTCATGCAGCAACGAAAACGAGCCTTTCTGACAGTTGTCATGATCTCAGTCTCTGCCGCCTCCAGCATTCTCACGACCTCGTTGAACGAGGGCCTAACATCAGGATTAGCATCCCAGCAAAGCGTCATGATCTGACTAAGTGCAGGAAGACAGTCGTTGGGTATGGTCGGTCGGACACCTTTGTTGACAACAGCAAATGCTGCCTGAACAGCAGTCATATTCTGGAATGGTAGCATCCCCGTGATCAGCTCCCACAGTACAATGCCAAAGCTATATACATCAACTTTCTGGGTGTAAGGCCTATGCTGGATCATTTCCCTGCAATGTTACAGCACAAAGCATTTATAAGTATCACATGTATGAATGGTGATGCTTCAGACGGCAACACAAGGGGTTTGCATATAGAAAAGAATAGTGACCATGGTTTGAATTCCGAACATAGAGTTTCAACCATCCAGTTAATGCACAGCAAGATTCACAACTGCACAAGAAGAGTCGATGCAAGGAAGGTGGAACTCCTCATAGACAACCATCATCATCAAGATTTTGAACTTTAGTTGCAGAGATACTTATTCTTTAGTAATTTTTCAATGAATATGCCTCAGATTTAGATGACAACTCCAACAGACATTCTTAGCCTAACTATTCCCGTGACCAATAGGACCCTCACAAGTGTATATAAATCAATATTTGATATTGCAGCTGCGCAACAACAGCCAGAGTGCTTACACTAAGATGCTGCTACTATCACTTCTAAATGAATATAACTCTTCGTCGGAGATGCATTATATGACTATTGTCCCACAAAATTAACCATCTCAACACAGTGTGCCATTGAATAGCTTAGCAACTCAAACATCAGAAGCTCACTGTTCAGTACTGGTGCCTCTATCAGTGTGTGGGCTTGCCATTGCCCCACACTAATAATTTCTAAAATATATACAAACCTCAAACTTACATCTGCAAGTTACAAGCTCAGTCATCTAAACAGAACCACTAGAGAAGTGGCCTGGGCCTGTGCATCAATTGATGATTACTTGCCCACAAGTTTGTCCAGAAAGGTGGGCAATATAAGAGCCCGCCAAAACACTCACCCCAAGTTCAATGGACAAGTTATATAGAATAACACTTATTACACATTACAGACCTTTGACCCAGTAGCAACTGCAGTATACAACAAGCCACAGAAAAATACTTGAACAGATCATTCTATCTAATGAAGATAACATGCAGTTCCAACGACAATATCATCAAACACTTGCCCAACAAACTTCCTCAAATAAAGGAACTAGATCACTGCACTGCTATAAAAAGAGTCGGATTTAAAACATCGACTGCATTAGTTTCTTACTATGTTGAGCTGAATATTACGCTGCTAGTTAAGATATGCCATATCAGACCATCATAGTCACCTAAAAAGTAAGTCAAGAAGCCAGTAATTTGCGCTGCGTCATAATCAAGGTCTCAGAACTCAGATAGTTGTTAACTTTAACATCTTATGTAATGTTTTCAATATCATGAAAGGCAGAAAATTGGAGAGAAAAATGACGAACAAAATTATGATAACTTCTCCAAGGACACAAGTCCAAAGGTATGCTTAGAAAATATCTCAGCTAACACAGTAACTTTTAGGTTTAATCTCAGGTATCTAAGCTGAAACCATCATTGACTTACAACTTCACTCGCTGTTCCTAACTGCCTCTCTGGCATCAAATTCTTACGAATTACAGTTAAAGATCCCATGCTTAAACCTAAGCTTTTCCTGCTGCTCTTACCAGTTAGTCAAACATTTCCTATTCAACTGTATTATCTTCCTATAAATAAAATATTTAGCATATTCAAAGTATACATGCAATTTCTTCCCAATTGCATCAGTTTTAGAATACATGAAATTAACCATATCTCTCAACCATGGACAAACTACCAATTCTGCTTCACACTCTATACAACAGCTTTTACCTATCATCAATCGACAACGGTCCTAAAGTACAGACTTAAACACCGGTATGAATATGTTGACTTAGAGAACCATCAAGTAGATCCATGGAGATGGAAAAACATGAAAGCACACAAGCTCAATATTAATAACAGGCGCAGGTCAGGCGTCAATTATTCCAGCATGGAATCGACAGAGTAAGAATTTTCCGGAAGTGTGCTTCATACTCCTTCAAAATAGACGTCATTTATATTCTACATATATTGAAGTTATACAGCAATAAAATGTAAAAGTAACCTATGAGCAACAAATGTAAACTGCTTATGATGCATAAAGTAAACTGTTATTAAGATCAGTGGGACGAAAATAAAAGGAGCCCGAGGTCACCACGAGATACACATATGAGAGACACAAGTTCTTCAGCACAGTATACACCGTGCATCTATAAGCTACATCCATACAATGTAGTCCCAACCTAGAAGAAGCTCATGAAGTAGAAAATGGTGATTTTGCAATAACTTTTGGAGGATATGAATACAGATGAATATGCTTATGTCTATTGATGTTTGGTCAAAAAATAAGGTTGGATGTTTAGGCCAAAAAGAAAGTGCGTCAGTCTGCAAATATATTTCAACTGAGAATCTCTTCCAACAAAACCTCAGCACGTATGATCTGCCCTAAGCGTGAACAGAAAAAGACACTGGTTTTATAAAGATATTAAAAGTTATTTCATTACATGTGCGCAGCTACCATGCAACATATCAACCGAAAAAATTGCATCTCCCCTGGATTTTCTGCAACCTGATAGTATCTATTCACCTCTTACTCAACTTTTCCTTGATTCTGAACCCTCTGGGAGAATTTGCCTCCTATCAAGCAATTATATATTTCCACTGGACTATCCTAACAAAATTTTACAGTCAAACTGAGATGTAACACGATAACTAGCAGAAAGTATCACGGTAAATATTTGCCAGCTTATTTTGGTCCCTCTAACAGAGGCATATCCCCTTGATTGGAAGCCTTGAATTATCTTTTCTTTGTATACTTCTAATTATGGTCCCTCTGGGAACTTCCCCCCCTATGACACAAGTTCTATATATCCCTTAGATTGTTTTAACCAAAGTTTTAGAATTGAACTTCTGAGCTGCCCACATCTCTAGTGAAAGTCAGTATATCAAAGTCCTAAATTGACACGGATCTTCTAAATTTTCCTTGGAGTAGCTCTAAGGCTAATAAATGGTGAATTTATGGGTAAAACTTCACGGAGGACGCTTCAGGTATTAATTTGAGTTTGGAGTTCAGAGATCCTCAGCAACTGAGTTGAAATTAGAAATACATTATTATGATTGCAAGGCTATGGAATTAAAAGGAAAATAAAGTATGCATTAAGCAGCAATTAACTTCAGCCACACAACAATAAATCAATATAAGCACCCAGAAGCAACATATTGGACAACCCACATTAGGAGTAAGTTATGGCAAGCAGAAGAGGACCATAATAGATGAAAGTGGAGCATAAACTGCCTTCAAATAACCACATTTGGCATTTCTCTGAGTTGCAGATGATAACTCAGTTCACATAGCTAGGATCAATATCACTAGTTATGACCAGTCAACTATGGTAATGATAAACAATTTTTTCAGACCACCAATGAAATCAAATAATACTCGACTCCTATAGCAAGTGCATTTTAAGAGGATACAAGCATTTCAGCTGGAAAACAGTCACTTCGTCAGTTATTTAATATATCAATCTGCTCCACTGCCAAGATGTTCGTACCCAAGCAAAGATCAACTTTTGCAACTACAAGATATACTAAGTCAGAGTCAATAGCTATCAGGACTAGTGCTGTGCAGCATAGTATTAATATCCCGTTATACAATAAGCACGTGCCAGTTTAAGTTCTTTGTTTCATTTTGGTCCCCAACTTTAAAAGAATTATTGGATAGATCAAGTCAGTTATGTTTATGACAATAAACTTCATATTCCATAGGGATCTAGGAACAGCTCATATCCAAATTTCCAGTCTGATCTCATAGAGTTCATCAATCACATGCTACCTGCTTTACATTATCTTTGGATACTATTACCAGCCAGCCTTTATATTTCTGCTTCAGCTTCAGGTCACAAGATATACAACACATACACTATGTTTGGATTAATGTTTTGGTGTTTTGGAGATAGAGAGAGAAAAATAGAGATAAGTAAGTATGTGTTTTGAGATAGATGGTATGTTTGGATTTGTGTTTTGATATAATATAAAATAATGTAAAATAAGTGGTGTATGTTTGATGTTGGGATTTGGGAGACAGGAGTTACTGTTCATTGTTCATTGTTCATTGTCAAATCATGTCTTTTAATATATATATTTAGTAATATATATGTGTATGTATATATAGTATTTCATTGTCAAATCATGTCTTTTAATATATATATTTAGTAATATATATGTGTATGTATATATAGTATTTTGTTGTTAGTGAAATATAATATATATATTTATGTTAAGAGAAGAATAAAAAATAATAAAAGAAAAGTAATAAAAAAAAATTAAATTACAATTGCACACCTAGTGAAGGTGTGCAAAACACAAAAACAAACAAGGTTTTGTGTTTTGGCCCATCTCTAAAATGGGCCAAAACACAAAACCAAACATTGTGATAATGTTGCAGCAGAAGAAAGAAACCGGAACTGCCAACCTTCATCTGTGGTATCACATTACTTCTACTAGGCATGGTTTCTAAAAACTTATACCGGGATGTTAATAGCAGGGAGCTAAACTTCATATTGTGAACCTTGTTGGGCTATCCCACCAACCCCAGGTTCTAAGTTTCAGGATGCAATTTACACTAGAATCATTTCATAAACTATCAACATTTTCTTCCTAAATGCTAAAGCCTTTTTTCTCAATAGTGGCATCTTAATCCGGTCAGGAGTTCAAGATAACAGCTAATTAGGATTCCTATTCTGCTCCTCTAGTTTTATTCCAACTTTAAGGCAATACCCAGTAACGGCAATACATGTCAAATGAGGATAACTGGAGATAAAGTTCAATCCCACCCTTAATATCTACTCTTTTGGGTCTATTCATGTCATGACCTTTTCAAGTCTCTAGACAGATTATACCAAGGCGCTTCATTATATGTCCAAAATCCTTGTAAATTAAAGTGTTTGTCAATGCTGAGTATTATATATTACACCATGAAATCAGAAAGTTGACTACTTTAACACCTTCTGACCTCAACGTTGTGAAAAAACCTAAGATAATTCAATAGGAGGCCAGTAACTGTTGCATGAAAGGTCACTTCTTCAAAATCTATCGTGATGTAGCTGGCATGCAGGAGAATTAGCACATGGGCAAAAAAGTGATTCTATTTCCAAAAGTATAAACTATTAGTGATTATAAATGTGAGGAAACCAATATAAGGACACAGTAAGGAAGGTTCATAAAGAATTCTTTGTGTGTAATTGGAAGCCAGCATAAGCAGCAAGTGTGTGATACAATTACCAAATTCAATTGGACATAAATGTTCAGGTAACACAGACGTGAAGGTGAACAACATATCAGGAGGTTCTCTGCTTTCATTCAATCACTCAATTGTAAACTGGAAAACAACGCATGAAACCTATTGAAATAATCTTTTCATCTTTAGGAATTGAGCAAATCCCCGAGTCTGCCTGACACTGAAGCTAATAATTTGCATAGGTGAGCTATATGCTTAAAAATTAGAGTCCTAGAGAAACAACATGAACAACTGAGTACATCTTATCATTATGAGAGTCTTACAGACATGGAAACAAAGTATTGAGAAAAGCTTCTCAATAACAACTGGCTAACAGATTAGGCCTAATGTCACTCAAACACCATGCTGTTAGTCCAAAGAGACTAATGTTTTTGGAGCTGATCCATCAATACATCTGCTTCTTCCACAATCTGAACCAAAGGCAACTACAGAGTAATAAAAGAAAATTTACACCAAGCAACTCAATCGTTGATGTAGCAAAAATCTAGAGAAGGATTTTCCTAATCAGCGGCTGAGATCCATATAACAGGACATAACAGCACTGGCAGACGAAGCTTTCCTCTTTCAGCAAATAACTACGACCTACAACTCTCCGGAAATGGGGGTACATGGTTATTCAGTCAATGACATTATGCAGGTAGATTTGGCATATAGAGAGGGCATTAGATAAAGATCAGAGTTGCTTCTAAGATCAAGGAAGAGACTAAATATAACTATTTAAGACTATAAAACACACCAATATCTCACACAAGCCGTATTTTCAGTATTGAATTTAAACTGCTCAGCGCTCCTCCGACTTCTATTATAAGACATGAGCGAACCAAGAGGCCATACAAGAAAAATATCATGCACTTCAAAATCATTGGACCTTTGCAGGAAAAGAAGATTTAAAAAGCAATCATGAGTGAGAAGAAGGGGGAGTAAATGTCCAGAGTAGAATGCAGCTCACACGTTCTTACCAGCCACAGAGGACCAGGCATGTGAGGCAATAAAATGATTGTATAAATCAAGGATAGCAACTACAATGGCTTAAGGACTAGAAGAAAGGTAAAACTTTAGAAAGAACGATGAGATGGCAAGGCAGAGAAAAATAAGTTATAAGTTCCACAGAAAATGAGAGTGCCTCCAAATACTAGTGAAAGCAATAAGTTAAAAGAAAAAAAAATCCATGAGCAACAAAAAAATAATTCAAACATAAGAAAGCAGGAAACGAAAAAAAAAATAATGGGACTTACGGGGCCATCCAACGGTATGTGCCTGTTTCTGGTGTCATTCCTTCCGTCTGCACCTCAATACGAGCTACCCCAAAATCCGCAATCTTGATGGACTTGTCAGCAGCAATTAAGAGATTGTCGGAC
Organism: Sesamum indicum; assembly: GCF_000512975.1. Classification (NCBI taxonomy): domain Eukaryota; kingdom Viridiplantae; phylum Streptophyta; class Magnoliopsida; order Lamiales; family Pedaliaceae; genus Sesamum; species Sesamum indicum. The sequence goes on along the minus strand of NC_026155.1, from coordinate 9,871,311 downwards.
TTCAAGTCTCGGTGAATCAAATTTAACCCGTGGACATATTCCATCCCTCTCGCCACATCTAGGGCCTGCTTTACAGCCAATTTCAGGGGGACAGAACGGTTTTGACGCTTTGTCAAGAATTGGCGCACAGAACCCCCTTTAGCATATTCCGTGACAATACACCAGACCATTGGTTTCCGGCATGCACCAATGAAGCGAACAATATTCGGGTGTTTCAACCTTGCCAACATCATTACCTCCTGTTGAAACTGCTGCTCCATCAAGTGTGCCCTCTCTACATCATTCTCCGGCCTCTCCAAAAGCTTAATCGCAACATCCTCACCATTATACGTGCCTTTGTAGAGCTTACCGAAAGCCCCCTGAGCAAAAGCGGGCCCCATGTTAAGCTTCCTCAAGTCAATCGTCCACTCATCATAATTACCAAGTCCCTCTGTAGGATATCTAGGGTTCATCAGAGCTTGAGCCAGAGCGTCATCACTCAGTCCTTGAGAAACTCTCCCGTGATTGACGCTGGCAGCAACTGAATAGTTATTGACATGCTTCAGACCCTGGTGGCCCAAGATGTGAGTGTGGGAATCAGTAGATCCAACACTACTGTTGTCCATCGACATGGCAACAGATCCTCCACCATTACTCATCTGCAAGCTCCCATAACTATCGATTGACATATTTGATCCCTCATTGAGCTTGCGATAGAAATTTTGCGAGAAATCATAATTGTCGTGGTTATTGTTTAGGCCTATAATTCCTGTAAATTTTGGACCTTCCAACATTTTCCGTTTTTATCAATGCAGTTGCTGCAGCACAAAATTTGACAAGTTCTTATGTCTTCTGCATTAGTATTGCTCAACCTCGCCGACCAAAACCCTACAAAGAAATAACAAAAGAACATCAATTGAACAAATTCCATCTATACTCTTTATCATTCAAAATTTTTTAATGACAATTAAAGAAGCACTCAAATTGAAACCCCCAAGACAAGATCAATCAAGTACAGAGCTGGATTTTCTACAGTAAGGTTCAGGAACTTGCTCGAATGAGACCTTCAAAACTACCAAAAAAGTTTCCTAATATCAAGAAACTACAGACAAAATTTACAGTTTAGGTCTAACAAAATATCCCCCATAGCCTTAAAACTCAGCGTAAAACTCGATCATAATCATCGAATTGCAATAAAATTCACATAAACCAATTAGAAGTCCAAGCGAAGTAAAACGATCAAGCCCTAGTTGCTCATTACCTCTCATAACTTATTTTCCTTCTCTTGTATTGACTCTAATAACAGTCAACACAAAGTCGTTTTACCATCAATCTTCCCTTCCCGGAAAACCAAACGAACAAAGATCAACACTTTAGCTCAAGAACAGAAAAAATCAAACCTTTTAAGCAAAAACTAAAACCCCCAAAAAAGAAAGCCAGCTAAAATTTTCCTCCAAAAATTTAAACCGCGTACAATCAATCACCGCAAAAGAACTCAGTGATCCAAGGTCAAAATTGAGAAATGAACATAAAAACACACCTCGATCGAGAGGGCTCGACTTCAACTAATTCGACGGCCTTCAGATAAACCCGCTAACACTCACCACTGGAGCTCACTGAAATTACAGCTCCGTCCCTCCTCCAGCTCCCACCAGGCTTCACCCGTCCACAAGAAGCAAGCGAAGGTGGAGCGAAACGACGACGTCCGACAGGGACACTTCTAGAGAGAGAAAGCAGCAGCAGAGAATGAAGAGAGAGAAGGAGATGAAAATGAATGGAAATGTATGCAGAGCCAGTCTTGGTCTCCTTTTCTTCTTCTTCCTTTTTTTTTATAATTTATTTTTTCCAAATTTTACCTCCTCCTTTTATTATAATTAAGAAATACTTTTTTATGTATCATAATAAAAAATAAAATATATAAATTCATAAAATTATCTATTTTAATATATAAAAAAAATTGTACACTTACAAGCAAGATTAATAGCACACTATACTAATTTTTAAATATAATAATCACACAAATAATTTATAATTACCATTTTTTATTACAAAACAATTCTACAGCATTTTAACATCACTGCATTTATTCTTTTATTATATGTGTAATACTTTTTTTATTTATTTTTAAAATATATTTTTATTAATTTATATTTTATATTTTTAAAATATATTTTTATTAATTTATATTTTATACATATATATATTATATTGTAACATATAAATATATTATTTATTATGTACATAAGGACAACAACAACTAATACTTTGAAAAAGAAGAAATAAAAAAATTTGTGTAATTATGTTAAGATAATGTAGAGTTGTTTTTATAAAATAAAATAATTATAGTTAATTTTAAGTTTATCTAACTAGAGATATAATTATTATATTTAAAAATTAATATAACGATATTACCAATCATTATTTTACAAATGTAGCAGATTTTTTTTATAATAGTATATTATTATAAAAAAAATATTTATACTATTATAAAAAAATTATCATATTAATTTTGAAATAATCAAATTTATCATTAAATTTATATATTTCCTCCAAAATAAAATTCCTTAGAATAGTAATTTTAAAAAAAAAATCAATAATTTCACAATTTTATAAAAAAAAAAAATTCTTTCATGCACGGTTTCATGTTTCTCTCTGTAAATTTATTTATATTTATTTTTCTTACAAACTTCTATATTTTTAATGAATTTATAATTTTAAATATTTTTTCTATATCACCTCATCTTATGTTTCTTTTTTCACACAATTTTTTCCTTTCTTGTCATAATTATTTTTTATGTTAATCTTACATTAAAATCTTTTATATATTTACAGAATTGCGTAAAATATTGATTAGTATTATATTATTTTATTACTAAGGAAAGGGGATTGACCTCCACTGTGCTCGCTCGTACGCATTGTTTGGGTGCTCATGCTGCTGTTCGGGCCCACAAGGCAGGAGGGCTGATATCAACCGCGAAGATCGAAATGAGTGCGCCACGATGGCTCCGACGGCATGTGGGGACCACGGTATACTGCGTAGGTAATCGCTGTCACCCTGCCGTCAATTGGTCTTACTGCGCGTGTGGGACCCGCCTTAGGTGGTCATCTTTTTTTACTGTTAACAAGTTGGGGAAACAACGGATTGAGGTACAACTAAGACAGCATAAAGTACATCATCAAGATGCAGGCACACATTCTTCGGGCAATTTATTTCAATGGGGTAATTCTTTTGCTATTTATTTCCTAATTTTAAATTAAAGATTTTCTATTTCTTTCAGACCATAGAAGTAAAATAAATGTTATTAAACTATTTTATATATAATATCTATATTAACATAAAAATAAAATATATTTTTTATTCATAAATGAAGATTTATGACACAATATTACACCATTTTTTTACTTTTGGATAATACCTTTGAATTGTTTTCTTTTTTTTTTAATGTGTTGTGTTAGTTTTAAATATATTATTCTTATTTATAACATATTTTAAAATATAAAAAAGTATTTATTAGATACACGTAGGATACATCAACTTTCCATGAGATTTGGTATAACTACATGCATATTCTTGTACTACAGAAAATTGTATTTAATACCCATGAGATTTATTTTTATCTGACAAATAAGTCATTCGTTAGTCATAATTCATCAAATTTAATGATATAAAAAAATTAAATAAAATTTCATAATTACCCTCAATTGATTTATTATTGATTTACTGCTGGTGAAATAAATTTTTTTATGACTAATTACCCTTATAAATCTTCATAGGTTTAGCATATGAGGAGGTATATCTTCAATTTATGAGGATAGTTTAGTCACAAAAAAATTATTTGACCTGTAATAAGTCAGCAATAAGTCAATTTAGAGTAAATATCGATTTTTGTTCAGTGTTTCTGTTAATACCAATAAATTTGGTGAATTTTAATTAAATGAATGGAGCCATTTGTTAGACAAAAGTAAATCTCAAGGTACTAAATATAAATTTTCGAATTACAAAAAAATTATATATAATTACACTAAATTTGAGGGTGGATAAGTGCTATTATCCCTAAAAAATAAATAAAAAATGTGACTTGAGAGGTCCAAAATAAAAGATGGAATTTGAATTTTTCTTAGTCATGGCAACTTGACCTGATTGGTTAGAAAAAGGAATCATTTTATCTCAAAATTTTGAAGATTGAAGGGAAGTTAGAGAATAGTGAATGAATAATAATCGCAGGATATTAATAAAAGATAGTGTCACTGTTAGAAGGTCCGGATAATTCAATCAATCATACAATTTATAATTGTTATCATATGAAATGAACACTCCATGAATATTATTATATCCATGATTATGATTGATTATCCGAAAAATGAAGCATAATTGTGTCGAATCATCTTTGATTTGGAGGATGTTTCGTAGAACTTATTTATAAAATCGTATAAGTTTTTATATAAGTTGTTTTTTTCGAATTTATAAGATGTTAATTTTTTTTTAAAAAAATATTGAAGTGTTTTGATAAAATAAAATTATGGAATTGTTACTATATTAATGCTCATAAAATAGGGGTTGATCCGAAAAAGTCCTATAGATTCAAAAAGAAGAAAGAACCCTAAAGAGTCTAAAGGTTTACAAGATCCAAAGCGCCCCCAAAAGATCCAATTCGTGTAAGGGCTGAGATTCCCTCGAAAAAAACTCAACATTTGTAGAGCCTCAAGAAATCCGACAGGAAGTGCCTTGAGAGAGTAAATCAGCCCACAAAGGCCCAAGTGACCCAAGTATAAGAGGGTCCAGATTCAAGAGGTTCACTCAAAAGTTTAGGGGCTTGCAGTTCCGCAGCCAAAATAAATATCTATATCACGTGGCGTCTTCGGGTAACCTAGATGGCATCCATATAGTACTTTTGAAAATATGCCCCACAGAATCAAATAAATACCAAACACCTTTGCGGGGACACGTTTTTCTTCCGGTTGGAAGTAACCCTTACCCTTAAAAGCATATACTCTAGCTGGGGAAGGTTCTCTCAACCACCTCCTAGAAAATTCAGGAAAACATGATTACCTCGAAAAGATACTCTCATGAGTCTTATCTTCAAGGATTCCAACTACCTCCAGAGATCACGAGTCTCTAACTTTTAGAAAATGACCCTCCAGCGAATTCATAGGGAATTAGTTTTATCCAACCACATTGAGATAATATTATGCCAAATCAATAGGAATCTTCCACCATATTTGTGGGGGATTCAAATTTGACTAAAGTAACAATATTATTTTCTTACTCCAAATTTTATTTCAATTCCAATCTATTAATTGTAAGCAATAAATGAGTAATTTCACTCTTAAAAAATGAGTAATTTCATTCATTTTGAACATCTTCATCTCCTAATTTTGCCATAAATCGATTTGGGCTTACTGATCAATTGGACCTGACAAGCTCTTGAGCTTCGAAAATTGATGCTTCAGAATCCTAAACAACAGAAAAAATAAGCTTTGAAAATTGATGCTCTATTAAGGTTCATTTTCATACCAAACAAGCAAAAAGTTATAAAATATGAAACCTAAAATGTTAATACTAAACCAAATCACATTTTTTCATCCCTTCACGTTATGATCACTTTTTGTCTTTTCTTTTATTTTCTTTTTTTATTCATCTCACACTATTATTTTTTTTATATATTCATAAAAATTACATGCGTATATATAATATATATAAAAAAAAAAAACACATGTATACTTATTGCTATATGCTCTATTGTTCGTTGCTCATGCCACATGCTCTGAAAAAGTATTATTAGATTAATTAATATTGAAGAGATTATGATCAATATTTCTCTGAAGAAATAGAAATAAAATATTGATGGATATAACAGTCACATTAAATTATTTATGGAAGTGTAAAAATATTTTTTTATACATACAATGCACCATAAATATATATATATATATACGATACTCTTATACTAAAATTTTTAACTTCACTGTAAATACTTAAAATATTATTTTTTTTAACACCTATTGACAAGGCCATACACACCGTCATCTATTCAAAAAATCCTCTACTACAAAACAAAATCCGAAAAGTTTTAGCCGTGTAAATAGTAATTTTTTGGTTGGGTCCTGCTCAAATTACCACCAAAGTCATATATGTGTGTATTACATATGCTTGTGTGCGTGTAAGTTAAAAAATGATGTATTTTTTCCTGATTTTTTTCTATATATACACAAAATTACCACTTTTACAAGAATATAACCCCCCCCCCCTCCACCCAAAGCAATTTAAATTTAAACTAGGCAAAAATCAACAGAAATTGAATAGGAAAAGAATAATTTGTTCAAATGGTTATTCGTTTTCCTTCCTAGGAATAATAGAAAGAAAAACACAGAAAAAAGAGGTCCAAAATTAAAATGAGATCCCATAAAAATAGAACAAGACAAATATTATATTTTCACAGCAAAATTGGATATACTGGTATTATTCCTGATGTTCCAAAAGACCAAAAATTTATTCTCCACCATACAATCAATAAGCATTTTAGCAAAATGGAGCTGATGATGAGATAAAAGAATATATATATATATATATGTATAACATATACTATTTATTTCTTCTATGAACTTTTCTTTATTTTTTTTCTATGATATACTAAAGTACTATATATTTTACATATTAAAATTTTGTTATTAGTCATAAAAATATTTAAGTAAGAAAATTAATTACTTTTAGAATATTTATGCACACAGCCCTAAGTATATAAAAGGAAATTGTCAAAGCCGATTTGGAATATAGCGGTGCAAGAACTCTTGAAAGAGCTCGCTGTAGGCAGAAATCTTGTGAACGCATTGATTATGTGCATACCAGTTACAGGCACATGAACAAGAATTGACAGACACTGTCTTGTTACACTGGTACCATGATTCTCCAAAGCTGTTTCTCTCAGCCCACATCAACTCCCAGAAACTGCTTCTCGATTAATAATCCATTCTTGGCGTCCCATTTGAAGAGAAGTTTCAAGAATTGTTGCTTTTGCAGTTTCGAGAAAAGGATCCTAATACTGAAGCATGATTTGCATAACGAGTATTGTTTGAAATCAATTTCGAGCAATTTCAAGATTCGGGCTCTTGAAAGTGATGCCGGTCAGGCAAGTTTTCCAAGATTTTCAGCTTTACATGCTCATTAGTTGATGCACTATGAATTCTTCAAAGGTTCGTATGGGATTCATTCAATGTAATTGTAATAGTTGGTAAACAAACACTCAAATGGTGGCGCTGAATGTGATTTCTGTTGAGGTTTTACTGATTCCATTTGGTGGTTGTGCGAATGAAAATGTGCTAGTTTGGAAATGGGATTCTCAAGTATAGGAATGAGAGAGAAGTAGTTTGGATAAATGTGGTGAATGTGTGATTGCAATGAAACTTAGAGACAAGCAAAAGAGTTGAGATGTCAATGATTAACTAGTGTGTTGAGGTTACGGAATAAATGAAATCGTTCTCTCTAATGAGAGTTATATAACTAGTTATGTTACAAATAGTTTGGAATCCGAAATAGGAATACTTGGCCTTACATGAAAGATTTGGATAGTTGTCTTGGTGTATGGGTCATTGGCTGCCAATAATCTTCGATTTTATGTCCCAAATTTGCTACAGGTGTCTCTTGAAAGAGAAATGATATTGTTGAGTTAGAAATAATGACGGCCTCATTTTATTTGTATGCATCCTCATACTGCATTTCAACATGTGGTCTGACGACAATCGACCACTGATAGTATTCAGAAGAGATGAATCATGCCCACATGTAGCATTACTTCTTTCATTTTTGTCTTACTGCTAGTTCTGATTTTAAGTCCTGCAGCTGGACGAGGCTACAGCAGAAAGGACGAAGTCAGACTATGGTGATCTTGTATGGCCTTCTCCAATTGATGAAATTCCATTTTGGAACAGAGAACTTCCATCTTGGGATATCAGCTCCGAGGGTCCTGTTGATATCCAGAAGGATTCTGATCTTATGCACATTGTTCATGTAACAGCTGAAATGGCACCCATAGCTAAGGTTGGAGGGCTTGGTGATGTTGTGACAGGTCTTGCCCGTGCATGTTTGACGCGTGGCCATAAAGTGGATGTCTTTCTACCTTTCTATGAATGTATCAACAAGCAGCATATTAAAGAGTTGGCGTTGACCAGTACATATAACTCGTTTTACGACGGAAGCTGGGTAGCTACTAATGTATATCGCGGAGTAGTTTCGGGCATACCTGTGGTATTTATTGAACCATCTAACCAGTTCTTCAAGGGACAGAGTGTGTATGGAGGTTCATACAACGAGCTGGAGGCATATTTGTTCTTTAGCCGTGCCTGTCTTGAATGGTTGCAGGTTTTTTGACCCTATACCTCTACGATCAATTTGTTAAAGAGCCTCAATTACTATGATTTTTCTTGGTTCTGCTTTTCTATCTGTTGAAGATTTCTTAAGTTGAAAATCACATTTTCTTTTTCATTCAAACAAGATTTAGATTTTTGACAGAGTCCACCGCATTGTAGGTCTCTGGAACCCAGCCTGATATCATTCATGTTCATGAATGGCAGACTGGTAGTTTGCCTTTGCTTTACTGGGACATGTATCATTATCTGTCGCTTAAGGTAAAAGATTGCACTTATAATAATTGTTTCTCTTTCTCAATATTTTTAAAGATTGTTCATTCAGGAGAGTTTTATTGCTTAGACTAGGATTCTGACATCTTATCCCTTGTAGAAACCACGAATTGTGTTGACAATCCACAACATGGAGCACTATGGAGAATGCAGGTATGCTTCCAAATTATTGCATTTTCCATGCAGTTGAAGATAGCGAATTTGGTGACAAGTTGCTTTTGCCATATTCTCCTGTGTGCTTTAGGTAGTTTCATCTAATTAAATCAACTCTTTTTGGTGATGCACTCACTGTTAACTTCCCAATCATATCACAAAAATGAGATGCAAAATACTTGTGGGATCTGATGACATGATCCTATTGCATCATATGACATAAAATAAAGTATTTTTGAGAAGAATTCTATGTTATTGTACTTTTTTGGTAACTGGTGTAGGATAATGGTGGAGGGTGTGCGAGTTACGAAACAACAATCTTTCATGTCGTCCCTTTATATCCCTGCTTGATATTGTCTTTTATCGTAGAGACACCCTTTCACCTAATGCATCTCTGTACCTGTCCATATATGCATTTAATTTTGTTGGAAATACTTTATGATCTTTTTGTAATTGTATAGTATGTTGTGATTATCCATATTATTTCTTATGCAATTACATTATTTAAATGGTATGTAACATAATTTGATCACCCTGGGCTGGATAAATCTCAAACTGCACTTGTAACGTGTTGAGAGTAGTAGAAACTTTTTCATTTAATGGTTATAGGAATTAAACCATGATTAGTGTCTGATGACTTGGTATATGTTAAGGCATAAACTGTAGTTCGAGATAGATATTTAATTGGGACTTGCTATGAAAAGAACAACCAAGAGCATAATTTTAGGAAAATAAGACAGCTTCAAGCAGTTCTTGCTATCTGGATATAGGCAAAGGAATGCTATTCGCATGAAATCACAGGTCTCGTCAGCGGAAAAACCAAGTGAGCTAGTATATCTATCTCCAGACAGAGTTCCTCATGCATTATTCTTCTGAGTCCAAATGAAATATCGAACTGGAAAGCTTATGAGCAGCCAGCCTCTAGTTCCTTTCATCTTTTTACTCAGTGGTGCAACAAGTTATTCTATTGTCAGTTGAAGTATAGCAAGTCTCTTTTGACAGTACTGCAAAAAATATTCCAACTTTTTACTTTTAACTCTATCTGATGTGTTTCTTTGGCAGGCAAGAGCAGCTTAGCAAGTGTGGTCTTGATGGGTCTATGTATGCGAATGAAGAGAAGGTTAGCATTTCATATGTGTTGCATGTAATCTATGTGGGGGATTTTATAAAATTTTGACCTACCAATACAAGTATGGGGAGAAAGAAGTCAATAGGCTATAATGTTTTAAATGGTAACTTTTTGCTGCTGACTATGCTTTGACTGTTTATTAGAAAGGAGTATAACCACAGTGTCCCAGGCCTCTATTTATGTGATTATTCTGGAGAGAACAAAAGATTAATTTCTAACTGAAAACCTATGGAAGCACCACCATTTTTATATAGCATCTTCTTTGTCAGATTCTATTGAACTCACTATGAAAATTAACCTCCCTGTTTCAAATTGGCAGGCGGTGGATGATCGAACCATTGGGCATAACCCTGAGAGATTAAGTTTACTGAAAGGAAGCATCGTCTATAGCAATGCAATAGTGTAAGTTGTACTGCATCCAAATTTTTCTAATATTATCATATTGATGCATGTAAGTATATTTCTTTCTTACTTCAGGATATACATTTAATATAGAAAATGTGGATGTGGAATGTAAACAACATATAAAAGGACCATAGTTAGTTCATAACCTGTATCCTGACTCATATTAGGTGAACTCTTAAGTTCATGCAGCCTTCCAGTCCTGAAAATTCATCTGTTGTTACTGGATAATCTGTCTGTTGATAAGCGAAAATTGCAGTTTACATGCGTATGCACATTCTACTTGGTAAGCAATTTATGGGGCTTCTCAATTTTCTTATAATCACCAGGACAGTTTCTCCAACATATCTCAAGGAAACACTTTGCTCTGGATGGCTTGCTGGCACGCTGATAAGACACCGTGACAAGTGAGCACCTCTAATTATACATTTAGTATCAGTTACATCTTCGTTCTGAATGATAGTCCTTTCAATCTTACATCATGTTAGAGTCATTCGATATGGCATAGATCTTTCATTTACATTATGTTAGCTACTTTGCTTTTAAGTTTATTCTTCAAGTGTCTATTTGTTTCATTCTGTTGTTCTTGGCTCTAGAGTTTAATTGATGTGACCAGTTTAACTCTGGAAAATTGGTGACTTATAATTGTACTAGTACCTTCCTTTGAAGTCTTATTCCTAAACACTCCAAGTGATGGGAAATTGATATTGGGCGTTAGGGTTGACCCAGGTAGGCAACTTAACAGCTGTGAGCTTTTCCTAAACTGCTAACTGTTATACCATTCAAATTCCATTGTTTCTCTATCCCAACTCTTGATTCCTCTAGCCAATTATCTTTCCAGTGGATTTAGCATTGAAAAGATTACCTCTTCATGTAGCTCAGCTTCAGTGCTCTTGCATCACCACGTCCTTTTGTTAATGCTGCTTCTATTTGAAAAACTTACACCATAATAGAAACTCTGACTTCAACATATCCAAGGAACCAAGCAAGACAGTTCCTTTTATTTGAAGGATTCTGGAATCTAATTCTTTTAGTTTTTTGCCACAACTCATTCTCAAGCTTCCTACTGATTTTGGAGGATTTATTCTCTTCTAGGTTAGTTACCTATGCAGTATGTTTTTCTTGTCATTTTTTGGTAACTAGCCTAATTTATTAAGAAATTATTTGTTACATTTTCTTCTGAAAATTTATTTTACTTATTTCATGGTTTTGATATTAACAAATTATTTTTCTTTTATTTTCCTATTATCTCAAAGCTATCAATTTAGTTCCTTCTTATTTATATATTATATTTTGTATCTTACAATCAGATTTTTATTTCACAATCTTTTCTTTTTAGTTTCTTATTATATGGACATACTTATAAAACTCTTAATGTTATTTTTAAATTTTAAGAATATTAAATATAAAAACTAATCATATGCCCCACAAGATATGTAAATAACTCATATACCTGGCACCTTTATAACACTGGTCTCAAGAAAAAAGTATGTCTCAGTGTGAAAATGATGGACTAAAAGGACTGTTTGGTTGGTTAAGGTTTCTGGATTGTCATACAATGATTAAGATGGGATGAGTCTGGTGTAGTACACATCTGGTTCCGGCTAAACAACTCTATCTTTCTTTTGCTTTAAGTTGGAAGTTTAACTTTCCTGACAAAGGGTTGATTTTGATAGGTACTTTGGGATTTTGAACGGGATAGATGCTGCGATGTGGAACCCCGCAACTGATGCATACTTGCCCGCCAAATTTGATGGTAATCACTCTTTTGTCCATAAGTTTTGTTAGCATACATTCAGTATCACCAAATATATTTGCATTAACTATTATATTACATGAGAAACACCTTACATCTATAGATACGTGGAGAAGATGATGACTGATAATTCCAATCAGATGTAGGACATATCACTCTAGCATGTAAGCACATGACATGCACGGATTAATTTTAGCATGGATTTATGTACACATATATATTTCAGTAAATGAAACTGCTAGTTTACCTACTTTTGTGGTTTATGTTACATTTTCTGTTATTTGGCAGCTAACAATGTGGAGGGGAAGAAGATATGCAAACTTTATGTCCAAAGAGGGCTTGGTTTGGCTTCAGAAGTACATTCACGGAATCCTGATACAGTGCCTCTAGTTGTGTGCATTAGCAGATTAGTTGCTCAGAAAGGTCTTCATTTGATTACTAACGCAATCAGATATGTTGAAGAACTTGTAAGTAGCCCTGCGCCCCCCCCCCTTCCCCAAGCGTCCGTATAGACCCAAACACTTAAGGCCTGCAAGTTAAATATATTTGACTTATGCAAATTCTTCTCTAATTTGTTTTGCCTGGTCCCTGCCATTTGACATACTTTTCTCAGTCCATGAGCACTTTATGTGAAGGATCATGGGCATCACTAATTGATAGGTTATGGTAGCCTAATGCATGAAACCAACATATGCTTGCTCAAAGAATTTGGAGACAATCTGAGTTTAGCTTTTTGACTGATAATTTCCTTGATTTAGGATGTTAGTATTATTTTTCACATATGTTAGCAATGTCAATAACCTTGATTTCTAGTTTTGACCAGCCAGTATGCAACTATAGCACATATGTTTGTTCGTAGCTTCTTTATAAGTATTAATCTGGTTTTCGTTGTTGTCTTTAGATTTAATACCTGTTATCTTTTACATACTCTTTGTAATTCATTGGCCCTGAATTCATGGACTGATTACTTCAAAAATATAGCACTTTACTTTTGCTGTATTTGTCACCATTTCACAGTGCACAATACATTTTCATTGCCTGGCAATAAGCTCTTGGCTATTCAGATGACGTCTCAGTAACCTTTTAACACTAAATCACAGAAATGTGTTGGGAATCTTCATTCTGTTTAATTGCTACAGTTGCTAGCTATTGCAACATGTCTTCCCCTTTTCCCTACTGTTTTTATTCTGTTCTTATATCAGAAATCATGACACTTGATGTCCACTAACTCAAGACATGTTGATTGGGGTCTGTTCTAGGGTGGACAAATGGTTATTTTGGGAAAAGCTCCAGACGGCCGGGTTGAAAGTGAATTCAGAGGTCTTGCTGAGTTGGTAATACAGATTTTAATGTTTTTCTGTTTTCTATACTAGGATCTTGTTCGGCAATATGAGCATGATGTAATAAGTTCTCCCATGAAAATGCGGTTTATGTTCTGGATCCTATCTATTGCATGTACCCTACCCCAAGGTAAAGGATTTCTTTACCTTGCTTGAACCCCGTCTCACCTATTCCTTGTTGATGCTATGCTTTTTCCTTCTTGACATGTATTCTTGTGGGGAAATAAACTTTATAATTCCTATGTGGTCTTCAATTTCATATATTGAGCATATACCAGGCTGATCTCGCTTCTTCTTGCAGCATAGCAAAGGTTCCAGCATTCGGATTCTTCTGATGTATAGGTAATTGTCCATCAAAATGCTTATTCTTCTTTCAGACAGTTTTTGGCGTGCAGGTAAACAAGTGCTTACCTATTAGGACCTGCCAGATGTTATATTAGTGGTAATTCTAGTTGTAATCTTGAATTATGACAAACATAAGAGCATTACCCAATAAAACAACAAACTTGACTTTTGGTGTGCATGATGCAGTGAGGAGTTGTCCCACATGCTCTATGCAGCTGCCGACATTGTCTTGGTCCCATCAATATATGAACCATGTGGACTTGCTCAAATGATTGGAATGCGCTATGGAGCGGTACGTGCATATGCTAGGACAAGCGATCCATTTTGCCTACGCTTTGTGTTGTTGCTCCTTTACCTAATAGCAACGTCACACAAACAAAACCAAGTAAAGTAACATGGTGTTGCACTGATATCAGGTCCCTATTGTCAGAAAGACCGGCGGTCTTGCAGACACAGTTTTCGACATGGATGATCAGTCGCAACCTGAGCTGATGAACGGGTAAACTTATCAACTTCATTAGACATGTGTTGGAATGAACAGCATCCCCTCTTGAATTAACCTCATTTACTGAGTTTGTACAATGCTTGTCGGTGAGTTTCTGCCACATGGTACATCACCAATAAAGGCATTACATGCTCTAGTACTCGAGAGATGAATGCCTGCTGTCTGAGGAGTGAATTGTTTTGTCTTCGCTTCTCCATAATCCCATAAAGCACAACTACCCTACATGTTTGTTCCTTGGGCACATTTAATTCACACTGTTCTATGATCATTCTTTTTACCATTATTGTGGCGCAGCTTTGTTTTCAAAGGAATCGATGAAGGATCTTTAAATGGGGCTCTCGATCGTGCATTTTCTTACTACCGACAAAGTCAGTCATTGTCTTGATCTCAACCATAGTTCATAGTTCCCAATGTTTTTTGTTTGTGGGTTTTTTGCTGATATTTTTCAATCATATGACAAACATTTGGTTAAGATTCATATCATATTCTTAGAAATTGTTTGAAGAGAGATGTGTAAAGATGGTCAATTGTTGGTGCAGAACCTGATGAATGGAGAGGCATAGTGAAGAAGGTAATGCAGATAGACAATAGCTGGAACAATACGGCAGGGAAGTACATTGAAGTCTACAACTCTGTTAGAGTGAGAAATCATTGACATTGTATTAGGAGATGCATACTGTGTCGGCAACTGGTCTTGTGCAGAGGGCCTATTCCGTGAATAAATCAATAAGCTCTCGAAAATGCATTTTTAAACCATGTAATTTTCCAGTTTTGAGTAGTTAATTTTGCAGAATAAGTTCATCGCTGGGTAACCTCACTGCACACCATCGCCTCCTACTCTTCAAAGCCTTAGTATATAAGCAGATTATAATAGTTGAGTTTCCATTTTCTTTTCCATCTCAACAACCTTGTACAGTTTTGTTTCCAGCTCAATCTTGGAAAGGACAAAAAACACAACGGAACTTAAACCACAATACACACAAGGAACACAACTGAAAACATTACTGAAAGAACTGCAGCATACTGCATTCAAATGATCTGTTCAGCGCCAATTAGAAGTTTGAAATAAGAAAGATGGCTGCCAAAGATGTGAGAGGTATTAGCTTGCTGAGCTAGATGTAAAAAATGTGGCACAACCCAGCCAGGAACTGAGTCCTATAAGCCCCGTACCAGAGAGCCACCATGTGCCACAGTTCGCATTTTTTACATTTCCCATTGGGAAACCCAAGCATGCTCCCAACAAAGGGCCAGACGTAAAAGAGAACGTCCGTACTTCGGATTGTTCAAACATCTCAACAATTCATGTAACATATGTAGAGATGATGGCCTTTTTAATACTACAAGAATTTGATCGGAGAGATACCCCAACGACACTGTAAATTACAGCAACACAGCTGAAAAAGGCAACTAATGCAGAAATAGGAACTCTTTTCTTTTCTTATATTCTCCTCATCATAAGTTCGCAACCCCTCCTGTTCAAGACATGAAACTGAAAAGGTACAGAAATGGTACATAGTTTATGCTTCATTCAGAATATCAGTTATTTAACAAGGAACAACTACTCATTTGTTTTCTGTAATCATGTAGCTGCATTCCTTCAATTAACTGCCACCTATTTTGAGGCTTATACAAATTGCTACTGCATGGCAACCGAAAATAATCGCCCTGCACTAAAATGAAGAAAAACTAAAGTACAACTGGTGAGCACCAGGCATGTGAGACCTGTAATCCCCTATGCCAAATACCACCTATCTTAACAAGAAATAGTTGGGCAATAAATGAAGGGGCAAAAGAAGGAGAAAAAGAAAAATAAGTGAGGAATGTCAGACTGCTGTACCTAAGAATTCCAAATAACAACCAACTACTAAGAAAAACACAGCAATTTAGATAAAAAAGAGGCAGCAGACAGAGTGCAAGCAAAGATGGTAAGCTTTAGATGAATGAAAATATCACCTCATTGATCCCAGTCAGCAACTTCCAATACAAATTCTCAACTACAAGCAGTTGCAGTCTGCTACCATCTGAACACCGGAGCTACTCCGGTTCCATCTTGGAAAGGTTCTTACCACCACCCAGACGGAGAGTTTCCGCCAGGTTATCTGACAGTTGATTTATTGATTCAGTAGCAAGTGTAGCTGCTGTATTTCCAGTTGAGCTGGCTCGCTGTTTTGCCTTCCTCTCCAACAAAGTTTTCTCCCGCTCATCATAAAAGTTGAAATCATCAAGAAGGGATGTATCAGCATCATGGTTCTTGAAAATTCTTAACATTTCTATTCCCTGTTCGAGTTTCACCTGAAATGGAGAAATAACCATTGGAAAACCACATAGAAAGGGCTCATTCTTGTAAGCTAAATCCATATAGCATTACAGAAACCAAGTATTTCATTAAAGTTAGGAAGCAAATGTGAGCAATTTGTGAAAATGGTAAAAAGTTGTTATCCAAAAAATCAAACTAAATCATATGTAATTCTTCTCACTAGAAAGTAAATTCTGACAGGGTTATTATATTAACCTCTGTGAAAGTTTGTCCATTTCTCAAGGTGAAACCGCCTTTATTTACTACAATTAAATGTCCTCCACCAATCCATAAAATAAAGTGAGAACAGTGCATTTTGAGAATGAGATTCCATATTTGCTCTTATGCACTGACATTTTAAAAAATAACAAGCTCGAACCAAATTATCCAATGAAGTTAACAAGTTTTCCTACTGCAGGTCCCAGCCATTAGCCCCCCATCCACCCATGGACCACAACCCAGTCACCAGCCTCAGTCCCTCCAATTCCTCATCTGTCACACTCAGCATTGCACCATAGCACAAAGTCTGATCCAACACTTACCTTCCTTCTAAGTTCTCAGCCCACCCTGAACCACTCTCCCTTATGTAAACTTGTACATGTATGAGTATGCAAGCGCACTGCAAAGTTTTTCTTAATTTTATTGTTTCAAATATTTATATTTTGGAAGGTCAAATATAAATGATGAAAATTAAAAATCACCATAGTGTAGTGCAATGCAGAAAGAAATCTACAAATTTCATACGTCAAAAGCTTGAGGAAAGTTTCTCCAAGTCCATATTCCCCTTATTCTAACAGTTGATAAAGTGGCTCTTAAGAATCTCACTCTTGCTGAATAGAAAGTCTATGTGAGTAGAATATAGACTTCATACTAATTAATTATTCACTCTTTGTTGACTTTAGTAATTTAATGCAATTTGGGAAGATAAAACATACTAGTTGACTTGAAACAACTGTAGGTCTAATCTAACATGTCGTCAAACTCAAAGATTATTTTGGCTATAACAAACATGAAAGTCCTGTTTCAATTTTATGGGTTACGGAGGTCCAACATAATATAACATTTTGAAGGAGAAACAAGTAATTCAGAAGATAGAAAAACCTCTTGTGAATCTCGACTGTGCGTGACAGGCTTGTTGTCATTATTCTCAAGAAGTATATGGCGGAAGCGACTGTTGGGTACATCTTTGATAATATGCCATTTCACAGGAAACTGACCACTCCACCTATCCTGCTGCCAGTAATCAGCATCATTCTCAAAGTCAACAGGCCCAACCATCTCAGCTACACCACAAAACTGTCCACTAGCATTAACCTGCAAATCATTTGCCAATTAATAATAACATAAGTCACAAAAGTCAAGCCTCGATTCATAAATGATGAAACATCTTAAAGTGTGTTGAGAAAATTATCAATTTCATCAGCCAATATCATTAACAAATACAAAAAAGAAACCAATCTTTTGCATCTCATTTACGGACGGCACATTGACACCAGAAAGACACCTGGGAAATCACCTTCCTGTGCTTCAGCAATAGGCGAAAGGGATAGAGATCTATAAATATGGTACTCACCAATGTTTCAATCTCTTAACAAGTCCTACTGCACAAAAATTCCATTGCGCTTATTCACAAACATATGCTGTTACCCAGCAAATATGTGGCTTAGTTCTTTTGAACAACCATGTTTCTAATTGAGGAGATTAGTAATCTCTCTCATGCAAGTATCATCAGTTAAGAAGTTTAAGAAACATGTGCGTCAGCTTTCTTCACTGGACCAAGGTAAATAGAAAGGAAAAACATGAACTTACTGAGAACAAGAGGAACAGCGGACAAATGCCTTCCATTTCCTTTGATTCGCGATAGGCAGCATCTAGTTTTCGGTTTCCAAGTGGTGTGCTGGCCCAAACACCGTATTTTATACTTTTGTGGATGTTATCCTCACTGAAAGACTTAATAACAAAAAATTTTGCACGTTCATAATCGGTTATGAAGTCCGGGGAGTTAAAATTATGTATATGAAACCCAGAAGTAGACTCAACATCCTTAATGCCAGCCAAAGAGCTCTCTTCAGGCAAGCTCTTGCTTTTGGGCTTTGAAGCCCTAGGTCCTCGGTTCCGATCACCTGAGATACCAAGTGCATCAGTAGAAATACTGACAGTGTCTCGATCCCTTTCACGTCTTCCACCTTTGTCAGCATAAAATCGATTACGGTTAGAACTAGGCCCAATAGCACTTTGGTAAGGACCACCATGGGAAAGATGTCTAGCATGAGAGTTTGACGGTAACCCAAAACCCTGAAATTGTGCCTGCTATTAAATATTAGCAATCAAGAACAATACAGCAGTTAATTAACAATAAAGCAAATTGGTTTAAAGACAATTCCATTAATTAACAGTTACCGTGCCCTCTTTTTCCACTAGCTACACTAGCAGCACATGTTCAAAGAAAGAAGAAAGGAAACCCAAAGAAGGCAAAGAAAAACCTGCCCTGAGAAAGTAACAGAAGGAAGTACACTACAAAAATACTATCAGAATAAATTTTCTAAGGACTAGTAACGATTGCAGGTAAGGCAATTGGCAAGCAACAGCGGTATTGAAAGGCAAGGTGCAAGACACTACAAAACAGACTGCCTATTGGCTTTTATTTAATCATCCATACTGCTAGACGATTTCCAGAATCAGGTATTAAAAGGAAACGGATGAAATACTTCTCGTGTACTATATGCACATAAGGGGAAGTCTTTAGCTCTATTGCTAACTACTCCTTAACATGATGGTCAAAACTTTTTGAAGTTTCTAGACAGATATCATTTTTGCTGCTCAAGCATTATCAACAATAATGTCAAAAATAAAGGGCAGCAAGTTGTTTTTCTTCTCTCTCTTAGTGTTTGTGGGTGGTGTGCTAAAAATGTTTCTGTTTCTGTGCATTGTGTATGTTTCATTAAATACGTGTAACAAACCTGTCCAACATTTTGCTCATAGGATCCAAGTATGCCAATAGGTTGAGGGTATACAGTTCCAGAAGTTAATGGAGACATGAACCTGCTAGTATCTAAGGAACTTGAGCGACTTGGCAACGGGTCGCTGGATCCAAAATCGCCCGGGAACTTGTAAACACCAAGGCCACTGCTTCCAGAGAGATCTCCTCCACCAAAAGATCCAAATGGTAGATAGTAACCAGATCCTGGCCCAAAAAATGCATTGTCGATAAGATTTTCTTGGCTGCTACTTCCTGATGGGACTAGTTCAGTCTGTGAAGCTGGAACTGCTGAGGTAACATGTGGTGGGCCAGGCGAAACAGCAGATGGATAGTAAGGAGGATTCACTGGCATTTGGTGTGGAGAAAACAGCTGACCATCAATCATTATTGGAGATAGAGGGCTAGCAAGTGGGGAGAACTGTCCATATGCCATCTGGGAGTCAAAGCCATAGCCCGGGGGAAAGAAGAGCGAGGAGTTATCATTGTACATTCCCTTAAACAAGATTAAACACAGCAATTATTATCTAAAAGGCTTTTATCTTGAAAAATTATGTACACAAGAATATCTAAGCTCACCGGAGGTATGACATGCAAGTTGTTCGCATTAACATAATGTTCATCCCAGTTACCACTGCCATTCTCATAACCTGGAGCAAAGCAGGGTCAAGATTAATACTCAAAGTAACAGGAAAGACTAACACAAATTTTACAAACAACACACAATTGCCTTTAGCACATAGGACCCGTCTACCTGACTTTCGCTGCCGTATTTTTAAAACCTTCAATCTCTAAATCCTGATATTATGTTAATGTCAACCAATATCCAACCAGTTTAGGAGCTACGAATGATGAATATATGCTTCCACTATGCCTTTCCCCATTTTGATTTCTTTTTTTGAGGGGGATTGATAAATGAATAGGAGACTAATTATCCCCTGGGCTAATGAAATCAAGGCTGCAGTTTGCACTTATCTACCCAGCAGTGTAAGTGGTTAGAGAAACAATCTACTGGGGAAACAATCATCTCTTCTTCAATCTTGATCACACCATAAAGAGTCATCAACATCAGTGCAACAACTATTAAAGGATCAGCTGTTAACCCAGAAATCCACAGACTGAAAATTTCAAATGCACAATAAAGTAGGTGGCTAGAAATGGTTTTGCTACTGGTTAATCACATAAAATACCATATTCCCGCCCAATCTAGTATGATTTTTCCAGATAAACAGAACTTAGAGAAAAAAAAAAAAAGAAAAGCAAGCTGTAGGCACCATATCCCAACATGAATTTTATGCATGAATGATTAATGAAAATGAAATGAAACAAACAAATAACTGATTCTACGTGTTAAGTTCTCACTGTCTAAATATCAAATATTGAATAGCTGACAAAGTTAGCCATCTGGGTTACTGTACAAAGGAGTACCTCCAAAGTAATAAGCCTGTTCTGGAGGTGTATATGAGTTGAATGGATGCATATTGGTAAGAGCTCCACTTGTTTCTGAAATTGCAGGCTGATTTTTGGTGCTTCTTGGGGCTTCTGAGATGGCATCTGGAGAAGGATTTGCAGAAGCAACCCTTTCATCTTTTGGTGAAAGTTGCTGAGAATAGATTCAAAGAGAAGTTCAAGATGGAGCACATCAGTTAAGCTAATTAAAGCATACAGATCTAAATTCTAAACCTAGGTCCTAGAGAAATGACAGACCTGTTCAGTTAAGTTGTGCAGCTCGACAGCTCCATCACCTGCATCCGCCAAGGCAATCATTTACACGAGCATGGGAAGGTGCAGGAAAAAACAAGAAAAGGGAATGGTCTCTTAAAAAGACTTTAAACCAAACTTGATGAATACATAAAGCATTATATTAGTGTTTGGTATACAGTAATATAATCCATTTCAGGAAATAAAAGATTCCTAAAAGAAAGCAAAAAACAGGTTTGCCCTGCTAATAAGGCAGGGCCAGATGCATGCACAAATAGAACACAAAAGAGGACCTGGATCAGATATATAACATAGTATACTAAAACAAGCACTTAAAATTTCTTTTTGCATCTGATTTGGAATGTATGGAATTCCTACAATGTTTTTAATTTACTTTTCACCAACTGACCATGTTTTCAGTCCTTAGAGAATTGACTAATCACTAATGTCTGCCAAAATGAGACAAGCCTGAATGGTAATTTTGATTCTTTTTCAAATATATGGAATATTCAGTTAACCTCAACTTAGACTTCTTCCTGAACCATAATTTTTCTAATTAGACAAAATTCAGCTCGAAACAAATGCAGAAAAGACCTCAATGTGGAAAAACCCTAAACACTAAAATTGAAAAGCGTGGAAGTAAGAAGCAAAAATCAGAATTTGGTGAAATAGCATGCAACTTTAATGAAAATCAAAAGCTCCTCCAAATATTGCCTGGACAATGTTATTTATATCCAGTACACCTTGTCGGTGCACACAAAAACGAAACCCCAAAAATTAAAGCATTCAACATCGCCACTCCCTTCGGCTAAAATTTTCATAATCATCAAATAATACATAATAAAAAACATCAGGAAACACAACCACGAATTTGAAATCAGGGTTAGCATACTAAAAAACTCACTGTAACTCAGTAAATTGAGCAGAGATGAGAACTCACCGGCAGATGGGACGGGGGTTAACCCATCGAGGCTCTGTTTACTCGCGTCCTCCATTCAACTGAACCGAATTAACTTAAGCCCAATCAAACCAAAAGTAGAAGAAGTAAGCCACCAAAATTCAGATCTACCCAAATTCAACACCCCAATTAAAGATCCAATTCAAAACGAATCGAATGACTTGAATCGAGTATTTCTTGCCAAAGAAGCTATCTTTCCCTCAGCTAATTGAATTCGCTGAAGGAAATTTGGGGGAAATCGAGAACTGCAGAATTCGCTTCGCGGGAGGGTTTGAAAACAAACAGACGCAAAAAGGGTTTAGAGAGCTATATATGTACACACATATGCATGCAAATACACATAGATTTATATATAGAAAATGGGTTTTCTCATTGGTTTTTGCTTAATACGTGGTGTTTTTCTCCTCCGCTTTCCCTTCTCTACTTGATGAACAAATTCGTAGATAGGCTATGTGATTTCATGACACTTTTAGGACTAGAGATGGATAATATAAGAATGAATTTAACAAACCTACCTTGTGGTAATTGTTATGGTATTTCATAATCATACAAGGAAAGTTCTCCTTCATTCACAAGTATAAATAAATCATATGGTCCGAACTTTGTTGTATTAGTCAAACTAATCATATACTAATTACTAGTCGATGCTCGTCGCCTTTTTTTTTTAACTAATAACGTAAATAAATTTTTAATAATTTACTTTGATACACTAAGCAATATAACTCAATTCAACCAACACACCAATTTCGTTGATACTTACGAACATAAATATTTTTCGTTCGTTGATACATGTTGGTTGAATTCGTAAGAATAGAATGAACGTATTGTTGTGTTGGTAAGAATTTCTAAGTATGTTTTACTCATATAATTATCCTAATCCATAATAATAATTAGAGTCGAAGTCCCTCGAATTTTTGGAAAAAAGAAAATACCATTGCTTATGATCCAAGAATTTGAATTGGATATTTCAAAGTATGCTGGAAATTTAATGACATTATGTGTGTTTAGATTATATTATGTGGTCAATCAACTTAGTGAGTGTAACTTACTTAATATTTTATAAATTTAAATAGTTTTTAGAAATATTATTTATTTATTTTCATTTGAGATAATGTGTTAAAAATGTTTAATTTAATGAAACATGTGATACCAAAAAATTAACGCCAATCATTATGGCATTGTGATTAAAGTTAAACATTGCTACATTCACATGTAGATTAAATACTTGATAAGACACACGGGACTAAAGTATGTATCCTGAGCTGTGTGTTGTTTTTTACATGGTTGATTTTATTAATTTAATTTTTTTGTGACAGTAGATCGACTATAGGGACCGCAGTCTGGAAACGCAATTCTTGTGATGGGTTTATGGAGGGCTGCCCACTTTTCTATTTTATGAGGAACAAAAAATGTAGCAAGATTTATTTATGTTTGAAAGAGGTATAGCAAGATTCAAATTTTTTTGGAAAAGGTGTGTTTTAGGCTTTGGGAATAATTGTGGATTTAAGTCATAACTTTAGATAATCTGACTTCATTTGAACTTAAGGTACCTTTTGACTTCTATTCCAAGTT
>NC_026155.1:9822424-9847456 GCF_000512975.1 Sesamum indicum | reverse complement strand
AAAAGAAGAGAATAAGAATTATCAATTTTTCTTTTGAAAATGAAATAAATAATACCAAGGCAAATTTTCGGCCTAAATTGCAATAAAGTAATGGAATAAAATGTGGCAAAAACTTAGGAAAGAATGTTGTTGGCTTATGCTTTATTTATTTGTTTATATTTTATGAATGAAAATGTCGGGTTGGAATGAAGTTCGTTGTGATAATCATTGAGACATTGTCTAATTTGATCATCATAGCTCCATCAATATTCTAATAAGTCAAACTCAATTTTCGGCCAATCAAGCCATTCAATAATACACTTTGATAAACTGACGAGATATGCGTTCTCAATGAGATTCGAACTCGTGATATTCAAGTGAAGAATTGAACGCTTAATTATCGATCGAGTCTTGCTAAAAGTTTGTATAATATATCCAACGAATCGTTCGATAAACTTAATAACCCTCGATCAAACATATACTGAATTGTGAGATTAATGTAATAACAGAATTTTACTCCTTATTAGTAGAAAAACTTTTTACAAATTAAAGTTGTTATGGGAATTACATCTTCACTCCACCTAACAAAATCAACCAACCAATCATGTGCATCACATCGGACATCATTAAAATAAAAATGTTTCACTTAATTTAATATTATCATATGCCCTATACATAACTTTTTTCCTAATGCATTACGTACATATCAACCATGTGATATCCAAACCAATCAAACAAACAAACCCTTATAACATTATCCACGTGTAAGTGCTGCCAAGGGACAAGGCTTCGATAGCAAGAAATGGGCCTGTTGGACTGATATGATTTAGATGAATGGGCCTAAGAATTTGGTAAGTTGTTATTGACGGATTTCAAGTTACGGTTAAATACACTCTGCACTCCTAAATTATGTTATTTTATTTCATTTTATACCTTTAAAGTATAAAAGGTAATAAAAACATTACTGACAAAATAATTTCGTATTGATAGGATAAAAATGCCCTTCTCACTTACCTCTATACATTTTATTTTACTTCATAAAATATGTTTTATTAAAATATCTCGCCCAAATTATTTTTAGTGATTTAAAATTTTAGTCACATTTTATTTTGAAAATAATAATCATAATTTATAATTTTTATAAATTATGGAACACAAAAAATATTTACAAGCTCAATATATGCAAATATCTTTTACAAAGTAAATAAATTATATTAAAATGTACATGTCAATATGTGTCGATACATAATGTATATAATATTATAGAAAAAGTATATATATTATATAACTTATAAATTTTTATTCAATTACATGTCCACATAATAAAAATATATCATATCATTACTTAAAAAATATAGAATATTATGTTAATTATATTATAGATTTTCATTTACAATATATATATGTTTGATGTAATATTTTAGATTGTATTGATAATTTATTTTTAAAAAAATCAATATATATATATATATATAATAGCACAAGCAAAATATATGTAAATCTTTTACCAGTTATGTAAAAAATAGAAGAACTGTAAATTTATGGAGTTTATACAGATTTTATACTCATTATAAAAAAATCATAAATTTTAGGTAGTATTTATTTTAAATAAAAAACCTATAATAATTCAGATTATATTTAGGACAATGATTGTAATAAAGATATTTTAGGGATGTAAATAATAAGGGCATTATCGTCATAAAAAAAATAATGTATATCATGAGGGGCTATTTTATTACGTTTTATAGTTCGAAAATATAAATGCACTTTGTTCATGCTTTAGGGTGCAAAGTGTATTTAACCCTTGAAGCTATGAATTCAAATTTGGAAGAGCAATTTATTTGAATAATGTTAAATTCTTCGACTCTAATTCTAAATTATAATTGATAGATTTTAAATTATTTTAGGCGCTATTTGGATTAAAGAATTTATATTTTTTTCGAGGAAAAATCGAATGGTATGATACCAACTAAAATTGCCAACAATGTTCACATGGAAAGGAGTGTGCGAACTAAAACTAACGAAAACCATGCCCCGAATGCGATCAGCCCGAAATTACCACCTAGCTGGAGAGACCGAGCAATCTGGTTAAAGAGAGCTTGGGCATTGACATTTGACACTTCCTCCCTCCTTAGAAGATGCACCTATTTCGATTGCCCCAAGACTACCAGTAAATCGTGAGGAAGGCCGCGAACTCAGCCCTGTCCAGCTTCTTGGGAGCTCTTATAGGTTAACTTAGTGTGAAATGGACCCTTATCAACTTACTGCTTGAATCTACTTCACATCCACGGCCTCAAACTTCGCCTCGACATACTCAACGTCCCCTAAGTGCTAGGGGTAAGTAATGCATCCAGTGTGGCGTGGGGCGGCAGCTGGAGGGGAGGGAAGACCGCTTTGAATGTCGACGGCTTGGGGAACCAAGATATCTGTTGGGTGGAACTAGTAGTAGTGAGCCCAATAGAACCAAATACCCTAATCAACTATTATAGAAAACTATGGGTTATAAAACCCTTAAAAATTACTGACCAATATTATAAAAAATTATTAACAAATATTTACAGATTTCAAAATACATAAACAAATAAAAGGGAATAGAGAAATTATAAGGTTCAGAGGCCAGATCTGGTGATAGAAAGTCTACGACCATAAAGATCGACAACTTCACACACCGGTTGCAAACCCACAAACTCGTCCGCAACAAGTTGTTAGGAGCTGACATAACCCTCCAGGCCTATTTGCACAACAATGCCAAATTGAACTCCTTCAGACTTCGTGTCTCAAGTCCTCCATCCTGTTTTCCTCAGCACACCTTCTTCCATACAACCCAATGTATCTTCTTCCCTCCATCCTGGTGCTAGAAGAACGCCGCTGTCATGCTCTTGATCTTGCTAGAAAAAGCCTCCAGAATCTTGAAGCAACTAATGGCGTATGTCAAAATAGCTTGGATAATCGATTTGATCATCACCACCTTTCTCACATGGGATAAACCATAGCAGACCGATTTTGTTTCCTCAACTTACTCACCGCCAACGGAAGGCCAAGATATATTTCGTGTTTATCCACAATCAGTACCCCAAGAATCTCCACAAGGTTCTCCCCAAGATAAAGCTGCATATTTTTACTAAAAACCCCTGTGGATTTCCTCCAGTCGATCATAAGCTCGGATGCCTCCTTAAACCTCTGCAAGAATTGAGGTTATCATTGTTGAAGAGTAAATGCGTGATCCATGGACCATGCGGCTAACACACACGCCTTGGATAGCTCTTTTTCGTTCCTCCTCCAACACCAATCGTATGCCATACTGATATCTAGCTTCAGTGATATGTGGCGGTAGTGCCCTAATACTTGTGGGCTAATTAGTGGTTAAGTTCATGAGCAACGAGAACATTATAAACATTTCAAATTCACGATAACACTTTGTTTGGCTAATTGCTACATTACAAGGGATTTTAAATTCTTAAACTAGTAACCTGAGCTATATTTGGTGACATTGTAATGAATTTCAAATCCCTTTACAATCGGGTCAATTCTCCTTCCCCCAAATATTTCTTTCAAATTCAAATCCTTTCATCCATATTTACTACTAGGTTACATTTGGATTCATGAAATTGAATTTGAAGGAAGTACTTAGATAAATGATTTCAATCGACTCTATATTAGAAGAATTTAAAACTCATTATTATTTAACACAACACAGTTCAAATTTAAAGTTGAAGAATTGAAAATCATTTGAAAGTCTACAAACTAATCCAAACAAATTCTAAAGATTTGTACGGAAAATTTGAAATTCATAAGTTCAAATCCATTAATCCAAATATAGTCTTTAATATAGAGTATCATGTATGATTTCTCATACAATACCATGATCTTTCTTTTCGTTGTTTCTCTTTCCCCAAAATTTAACACTGACAACTTGGGATATAGTACAAAAATATGACAAATTTATTGATACGACGTCATTGTCTACAACAAATACAAAATAAATAAGTAAAATTCACCTGGAAACTAAATATTTAATTTTTTTTTCCCAAAAGGGGTTTTTGGATTGTTCAATCACAAATTTGTTTGACTGGAAAAAAAATCACCAGAGTCGTAAGGTGCCTTAAACAACTGATATTCTTGCAAAGTAACTGAATGCACCAAGGGTTCTTGATCTGATGGAATGTTATTTGACTGAAACAACGACAAGTGATGTGACTCCAACTGTGAGGACCTCAGTAGCGGATTATAGTTTCCGTGCGTGAGGCTCTCCATTGAATTGGATGCTACGTCGTTCAAGCTCCAAGAATTTGATGACAGAAGAGAGTGAGCACTTAGCATATTTGGAGCAATTGGAGAATTGTTGGTAGGTAAATGTAAACCTGCGAGATATCATCAAACCAAGAGGTAAATGTTAATTGGAAGCTGAGAAAATTATAGATGTATACTATATGAGAGAAATTACCAAAAACTCCTTACATAAAATGTTAATCTAAAAATTCTATCAAAGTAGTTTTTCTTTAGACCCAATATTTGATTTTGGAGAAAAAATATTATTGAATTATGCAATTTTTAAAATTGAATGAATTTAAACAAAAATATCATAAAATCAAAATTTATAAAAAAAAAAATAGAAAGCAAGGGTAACTTCGTCCGAAAACAGGGTAAAAATCAATTATCAGGTATTCTATAATGAAAACTTGGTGAAATTAATAATAATGGAAGATTTTTCTGATATAAAAATTATTTTCAGGAATTTTTAGTATTTTTCCCAAATTTAATAGTTGGGAGTGTTGGGACAATTATAGTACCACTGCCCAGCTGTTGGACTTGGGCTAATTTTCCCACTAGTTAGGGAAAATTTTTTTTATTCAAATTAAGTTTGGTCAATCAAATTAATTATAGAGTAAGTATGATAGACTTGCCATGTGATTGATTAATTTTTTTGAATTGCACAACAATCACACAATAAGTATATTACCCTTATCATATAATTAATTTAAATTCGACCGAGCTCAATTTGAATTAGAATTTCCTCCGGTTACATAATGCACCTAAACATGAAGGAACAATAGCTGTGACTCGCATTCATCCACAGTTCCTGGAGACTATGGCATAGTGTATTAGATCAAACCTCTCTTTTATTCATTCATCTCTCAAGAGAAGTAAAATCATTGGAAGCTAACTTACATTGATCAAGAACCCCATGATTTGAGCTATGGATGGAGGGCAACCTCTCCGGATCGACACGTCGATTGGCATCGGAACAATAAATATCGTTGCTGGGGAAACACAACGTCCCGTCAAATGTCCCTACCTTTGAAGGCCTAATGAGCGAATCTCCGGCCTGTCCCAACATGACACTGCTAGCACTTTCCCATGTTGAATTTGGAAGTGAGACGATGGGGAGTCCGCTCAGCACGTGCTGCACTCTCCGATCTATTCAAGCAAAGACTATAAATGGTTTCCCTAAAAGAGAAAGGAAATAAGTAGAGATTTTGAATTTTTAGAGTGGAGAAAACCATATAGTGCAGAAGAGAGTCCTGATGAGCTGAGCTGAACTGCCTCTGGCTGCATCCTACGCCGTCTAGCGTTGTGGTCAGAGAGGCGCCGTCTGCAGCTTCTCTTCTTATCATCAAACTCCGATAAGTCATGGAACCTTTAAACCATTTAACAGAGAGATCTATGTCGAAAAGTACCTCAAAGACAGCCAACTAGGATGCAACAGAAAGTCTATAGCTGAGGAAACAACCTCAAGAAGAAGCGAAGGCAAATTCTTACCTGCTGCATTGTTGGCAAAACCGGAGTTCCATCCCTGAGACGATGACCTTCGGACTTTTAGAATGGCTTTCACAGATTCTATGTCGTCTGTGGTAATCTTTAGCCGATTTCAGGTCAAGATTGCATCCTTCAACTTGGCAGCAGGGGTTCTGCATATTCTGATATGACGCCCTTGATCTTTTTATGGGTGTCAATGAAGTAGGAAGCGAAGAGGTTGAAGTTTTAGTACTGCTGGTAGGAAAACTATCTCCAAGTTCTTTCGGTCTCCCGAGCCTTAGACCGATCATCGGTTCGCCAGAGCCGGCAGAAGGGGAGGAAATAGGCTCCCTGATATTCTGCATCCTGATAACGTCATCGTACTGAGGCAACGAACCTAGTCTCCCAAAACAATCCATCGTTTCTTTAGTCGATTCCAGGGCAGACGCTGAGATGTCACCGCATAAAGGGCCGTTACTGCCTGATGAAGACATAGAAATAGAAAAGCCTACTGGTTCAGCAATCTCAACAGCCAAATTTTCCCATTCCAATCCACTGGAACTCACTGAATTCCTCTCCATCACAGAAATGAAGCACTTGCGAAATGCAACGTTTTCCGAAAATTTCCCATTAGACACCTGATATCCAATGCACAAACTCAACAGTTTTGTCTTGGAAAGGCACCAACAGAACACTTCCACAGATTTCACATCGAGAAAACGATGATCTTTTGCAACTACACAAAGGGCTTTTGATCTCACGTTAGAATTTAATAGTTACACTGGAAATTCCTGGAAATGTAGCAGCAGCTTATAGGGTAGGTGGCAAACTGGTCCGGTGTCCCCTCAAGGAAAACAGGCTAGATAGGTTGCTCCCGGGGCCTAGGAGAGTCCCACGAATTGAAGTCGACAACGACAGATACACGAAGCACATAGCTAAACAACAATGCACTGCCTCCCTTTACTATTTAAGTCTTTCACTTTCGGCTCTTAAGTCCTTCAGCAGTTCATATCCCTTTACACACTGATTGAAGATGGAATTGTTCAACCTGTCAGGCTCCCCCCATGTGGATTCCATCCCTTCCCATTTCGGCCGAGACAACATACAGTCGCCACATGCTCGGCCCCCCTCATCATACAGTGCTAAGAGTCGAGTACTCATCGTTCTTCTTTCCTAACACCACGAATACATTATCCCATCTTTTGATTGAAACTGGCCGAGAACTAGATAGCCCAACGTCATGTAAGCACAATTACATTCAATTACGTCTGCCTAAATAACAACTTTTGGCTCAACAACAAACGCACGTTTGATTCCACCTTTCGTGTAAAAGATTAAAAACAAATTGAAGCATTTATACAACACTAATTAATGCATCAATATTCACATTGAATCACAAGAAATATCAGAGTTACCACAAGCCATTTTACTACAGAAATACCAGATTTACTCTCTCTCTCTACCAATAATTGCTTTGGGTTCAGGACAAAAGTTACTATGTTCTGTTTTACAAACAATAAGTGCCACATAACAAGGTTGTTGGAGAAGCATTAAAGCAATAATTTCTGGGCAGGTTCTTGTGGCTGGGGTTGGTCCATCTGCGTATTATCATTTTCCCCTGTCAACAGCTATCGAGTCCAATGAATCAAAATTTAGTTCTTAACGTTGACAGATCGAAGAAGCCGATAATTCTGCTGCAAGTGTAGGGTACTGCCCAAGTGAAGTCACTGACAAGCGTGCACCTTTTACATTATTAATACCAAACAACTTTCTACAACCCATGCCTCTACATTCAATCCCCTTCAACAAATCTTTCCCATTTCAACTCATTTCTCAGAGTTTTTCCAATCAAATGCAGTTTTAACGTTAATGAGGCGTAGTTTAGTCGGCGAAGTTGATACCCCGTAATCATGGTTGGTTCCTGGCGAAGTTGAGGTTCGTAACCACTAGTTATTTGACGGCAATGCTTCATATATAAATATTTGATAGTGATAATTTGTAGCCGTTACATGGATATGTTATCAATTATAGTTGCTTATAAAAAATATTTTTATTATTTGAATAACTATATTAATATCTCTCGTGGGTTATACTAATTACTTTAATACCCTTTTGATTTCGGGTGTCGAAAATACTCCCTATTACAAAAGTTGGTAAATATAATTTTATTCTTTGGGTTTTTGGTCATATATTTTCACCAATTCTTGGACCAAAATATACTTTCATATAGGGTGTGTTTGACATTATCATATAACTAACTCAAAGGGCCTAAGTGTAATATAATCACGAAAATTCAATTAAATTTGTTTACTAATTAAAAAAATTTCTTGAGATCTATCGTTGCGTACTAGATTCAGCAATACCATAATGGTCGAAAGAACTTCTTGACAATCCTAAGATAAAAAAGAAAGACTAATTTGCAAAATAAAAGTTAGCACTTCGATACTCAAGTTACTAACTGAATTACTGAAAGAGAAAAAAAAAAGAAGAAAATTTTGAAATATCGTGATATGATGCCAAAATAAGTGATTGAATAAGAAACGGAAGCTAAAGTGAGCTTGTGGAGTGGAAAAAATGAGCAAAGAGCTCGTAACCTTGTTTTGTAAGAGAAAAAATGTTAAGTATGAGTGTTTTGAATTACTTTTTTGACTGCAACATGACCTCTATTTCTAGAGGGATTTAGAACGATATCCATTGGTTAGTTAGGGCAAGTTGCATATCACTAGAAACCTCTGGGTGCTAGCTTCAAAACGGTTCCATACCAGATTTCGAGTTATTTTTTTAGAGTTATAACTGTTTGAACGAACTTTCTATATTCATGGCTAAAATATTTGTCTTGGATTTTAGTCATAACCAAAATATTTGCTATGTTTTTAAGTGCAACTAATATTTTAACATCATTTATTAAAATCTATTTAGGACGTTTTTGTCCAACTTATTTAAATATGATTCATATTCCTTTACCTTAACAAACAAGAAATTAAGAGTTTTTTTATGAGAAATACGTAATATACGTATGAACTACACAATCTAAAAAAAAAACACCTGCATTTCAAACCAAATTTAGGTGAAAATGGACCACTAACTAATCAATATTATGAGTGTTGGGTCCGCAATGCATCAATCACTCTCAATCACGCCCATGCATACATCATTCTTTCAAAACATTAGCTATAATATATATATATATATATATAGCATACAGGAATATGATAATATGGATATGGTAATTTTAATATTTCTTTTGATTTTTAAAACACTCATTATTTGTGTTCAAATCCTTATCGAGATATTCCGTAAAATTAAACATATGCTCTGACCTGTATATTGATTCAATTTTAATTTTTTTTCGCGATAATAAATCAATTATCTAACACTGACTGACACACATAATGTATTCGCAATCCGTCTTGGCAAGTCTGTAGAGTGTTAACCCTACTTTCATCTTTTTGTATATATATATATAAAAGCTTAATTGCATTTTACTTCCGATAAAATACTAATAGGTATGAAATTCCCTTAATCGAAAAAGGACAATGAAATTTCAGCCCTTTTTTTAAAAAAAAAATAATCTTGCAATAGGGGCCACATTATTATTATTATTTTTACAAAAAGAAAATTATGGAATTACGTTGCCCTTTTCTTTTGGAGAGGAGATTCTTATCTATTAATATTTTTATAAGGAGGTCGGTTGTATTTAACTCTATATATTTTTAATGTGGACGTTGCGAGAAAGAATAATAAACAGTAATTTCCAATCATTCTAACAATTATTC
Organism: Sesamum indicum; assembly: GCF_000512975.1. NCBI lineage: Eukaryota > Viridiplantae > Streptophyta > Magnoliopsida > Lamiales > Pedaliaceae > Sesamum > Sesamum indicum. The sequence goes on along the minus strand of NC_026155.1, from coordinate 9,837,965 downwards.
AGAGAAAAAATTGAATTTTGATAAAGGAAGTAACTGTCCCTAATTCTTAAATAATTTATATCTGCTCTAAAAGTTATAAGAATGTTTTTATTTAAATTTTAGCGTTGTAGGGCGTTTCGTATGCTTGTACGGATGTGTTGGAACACAAATATATGAGAATGTTTTATTTAAAATTTGAAGTTACATTTTAATTTATATAAATAAAACTTATTTTTAATTTACATGTCGGATTTTTAAGGTCAATGCTATTAAATGTTGGAATTAATGGACTTTTATTGGGAGCGATTAATGAACTAAGGGCTTGGGGCGATCTAAACATAAATTTAATAGGACTATTATTTATAAGGTAGACGTGTGCGTCTATTACTTTTCATGACCAACAAGTTGTTGGTTTAGTTGAAAATTTTTAATTTAAATCGAGTTTTATTGAATTCGCATCATATATATATATAGTAAGTATAATATATTTGTCGTGTAATTAGTAGACAGTTTAACGCAAATGATCTCTGTGATTGATTTGGTTCGATCAAACATGATTTTTGTTAGGATTTTTCAGTCCAATAAAAAGGGAGTTGGATGCTGAGGCGAATTTTTGTTGGTGAACAGAATTCAGAAATTCAGAATCCTACTTGTTTGGAGGGATTTAACGGTTTATTCTTGTTCGAACATGATTAATTTAACTCTTTCATTTTTTTAATATAATCTGTTTGATCTCATATATATATATATATATATATAGAGTACTTACTGACACTAGAAATTATCTCCAACATGATTATATCATTTCTTTTTTTTAAAAAAAATAAATTGAAAAATTACTTAGTATTATATTAAAAATATTGATATTTGACTAGTAAGGAGCAAGTCGGGATAAACCAATATTAAATACAACTATAATAGATCATCAATAACTGAAACACTATTATCCGAGCGCTTTTCACTGTGTTCAATCCTATACTATACATACATATTAAAAAATTATTCACTATAGTGTTCGATACGTGTTGAATATGTGCCTCGAGCAAGGCATTCGTTTGTTCGAAATTATAAAAATGTATAAAAAAAGAAAACCACGGTGTCAAACACACCACGGATATGCCTGGTGGCGGCGTGTCCTATACGTTTGGACACTTTTAGGATTTTTTTATAATTTTAAAAGTTTTGAGCTGTATTTACAAAAAAAAAAAAAAATTTGAATTTTAACTAATTTGGATGATTAAATTTTTTTATTGCATCTAATTTAAAATAATTATCTATATTTATTTAAGCCATGTTAAGAATTTAGATATAAAACATGCTTATTTTTATATTTTATCTTGATACTTTCATAGTGCATATTTTAATTTGATGAGAAATTGAAAATATATATAATAAAAAATATATTATATATAACCGTGTCAGTGCCGTATATCCTAAAATTTTTAATTTTTCGTATTCCCATGTCCGTGTCGTATCATGTTTGTATCTCAATGTCCGTTTCCATACATCATAGGTTCAATCCTATTGGATATCAGTCATTTATTGTTGCAAGGGTGCCCTCAAAAGTTTTCTTTTGGTCGTAGGGCTGCTAACAGAGTGGTGCACATTCTGGCCCTATGGTGGTCCGTCCGCCCCGATTTTGTATCTCAAGGCTCTTACTGGCCGATGCATCTTCTACGTAATGAATAACGACTGACATTCGATAGGATTGGACCCACTGACGAGCTCTCGAAATTGCCTATGTTAATAAACGGTAAGCTAGGAAGAACACATTTTTTATGAACTATGTTAATGACAAGTTAAGATCACCAATTCCAACGGAGATCTTTTTATCACTTTGGTGTCATACTAACGAGTGATCGATATGTATCTTTTAAAAAATTCAAAAGATCGTAATTGAATTTAGGATAATTATGCTCTCCTCATCGAAAATTTAGTGTAATTACATGTAGGCCTCCTACAATTTGAAATATTACATTAATACCCCTATAGAATTTGCTTCTATATAACAAATAATTTTTTTTTGTTAGTCAAAATTCACCTAATTTACAAATATTTAAAAAAATCAGATAAAGTTCATATTTACCTCCGATTGGCTTATTACTGATTATTATAGGTCAAATTAATCTTTTTATGATCAAATTATCATTATACATCTGTACACATTAATGCGTATGAGAAGGTATATTTTCATCGTTATAAGGGTAGTTTAGTAAAAAAAAATTATTTGACCTACAATAAGTCGTAATAAGTCAATCAAGGGTAAATATTAATTTTCATGCATTTTTTTTTTGTCAATACCAACAAAGTTAGTGAATTTGACTAATGGATAGACTTATTTGTTAGACATGATGCAAACTTAAGGAAACTAGATGTAATTTTTCAAATCATATAAGATTTATACGTAATTACACCAAACTTTAAGAGATTGAACTTATAATTTAAAAATCGAATGCATAACATACACTTGCTGGTGCGACAGTACTGTGTAACATAAAAGTGGAATAGAAACCCTTCACTCACCAATCTAATCCACGCGCATTACTAGCTGCTATTGAGTTGGGTCGCGCAATTAAGATATAATAACAGATTTGGAATGTCTGCTCTCTAGCAATTAAAATTTTTAGACCAAGGCAAAAGATATTCAATGCACAAAAAATTTGTATAAAATATGTTAGGGTTTATTAGGAAGTAGAATTAGTAGACTAAGTGTGGGAATCAGCCTTTCCAAGAGCAGAATTGTAGCCTGCAAGTAGAATATGTAGTGGGCACAAATTGGGCAGTGCTAGTAGAATTTGTCACTAAGATGGAGGCTGCAAGTAATTTTGAAGCCCCCCAAAACCTAGTAATTTTCTATGGTAGTGATGGGCAGCCATTGCTACTTCTCTTCCACCACAACTTTCATGTAGCTAGACTAGGAGCCAACCTCTAAATTCTGAAAATTGCATGCTACTTCTGTTGGAGCGTGTAGTCTAGTTGTAATATTGTATTCGGGCTTAGTGATCGTAAATCCAACTATGCAAATTTGGCAAGGATTGTGCCCCCTACTCAAAAATCGGCATTCGAGGGCTTGCTGAGCGTGAATCCAACTTTATGCAGAGTTGGTGGGGTTGTGCCCCCCTCCCCCCACATGAAGATGGGGTTCAATTGGTTGACCTTTGATTTTTCTAGGGGTAAAATTTTATTTTTATAATATTGTACAGACGCTCTATATAAATAATTGATGAGTAATAATTTATTGTAATTTAGAAGAAAGTATCATGGTAAGAAACTGATCTTGAACACCCGTCGATGTAGGAGAGTTTTTGGATCCATTTCTTGTGTTTTGCAGTTATTTTCTTTTCGTATCTTTTGCACGTGATTGTAGTCCTCATCTCTCCTTATTTGTTAAAAGAATTTTAAAAAGTGAGCGATGGATTAATCACATCGGTGCGAACAAGGGTCCACAATGTACTTACTCTATTGTTCGATCATATTTTTACTTTTGCACCCAAAAAAAAAAAGAGAAAAAAGTATAATTGTTTCGACTTTAACAACGATATGTAAGTTTTAAAATTGCATATTGTCAAAAGAGGTACTTATATATTATTTATATCCACAATTCTCATATCACAGGAGAGAATAGAAATTATCACTTAATTAAAAATGATTCGTCCTTTCTAATCCAGCGAACATGCATGTATTGGGCATGCTTCACTCGCATCTATTTTTCCTCTGAGACCCCGTTCTTGAAATTGAGTGGACCACTCCAAATTTCTTGTTTCCACTCCCACCCGAGGTGGTTTGATGATATAAAAAACATTATCCGCTAAGACAAATAACGCTATAAACCCCAAGAAACTGGGAAGTCATAGAGAAAGATCCCATTCTTAACATTGTGTGAATGTGTCTGTGCATTGGAAAACACACCTGGACATAGCAAGGACCACACAGTAAATCTGCATTACAATAATTTTCTGAAACAATGACATTGATTTTTCTGTCAGAACTCAGAAAATAATGCACCACAGAGGGGCCTAAATAACTTGACAGCTTTTCCAACAGAGTGACCACAAATTTCACGTTGTCAGTGGCAAGTAATCATGTGCAGACATGACATATATTTATTATACATTCCAGACATTCAACCAGGTTTCTCAACTTTGTAAAGATGGATTTTTAAGGTATTCATACCCGAATTTATCGAATTATAGCATTTGATTCAAAATTATTACACATTATCGACTATTTATAACAACTATTGATACGTTCGACTAACAATTCCTGTTAAAATCGATCGATATTCATACATTGATTGATTATTATGGTCATAAGACGTTAACTTCACTTACTAACTTAGACTTCACATACAATTATTAAAAACTGCATAACTAAAATTAAAAATCAGATGTTGTAACCTTAATTAATTATTAAATTCAATTAAGGTTTTATTTTGGCGTTGTTCTTATTCTAAAAAGACAAAGATTTGTGCTACACCATGCCAGAAGGGAAAACAAACTCATATATCTTTGACCTATTAATTGATCCTTATAGAGTTTAATATCTATATAAATATAAATTATGTGTGAAAAGAAATACTAAAATGTGTTGATCATGGCGCATCAGCAAAATATAAGTTCACCTGATGATCCGAGTTAATTCTCAGCACAATGTAGGTCTGATTGTTGATGTTTCTACATCTGTATTTTCGCACCTGATTCATGTAAGAAAAACCCGTTGGTCGAGTTCAGTATAAAACTTGAGCTATTCCTGATTCATGGGAAGATCATCACCGAACATCATGATGAAAGTAAATAGCATTAGATAATAAACGTGTACAGTCTGCGTCGAAGCCATCGGAGCATGTGTCTCACTGCACAGCTGCTTTAATGCAAGAAGGCCCTACAAGCCTTCTTCAGACAGCAAGAAGATTAACTGAACCATACCACAATATCAAAATTTCAAGTGGTCTGAAGCATGAACCAGAATTAAGGGAATCAAGACAAACAAGCAAACGTAAATTTCACAAGTCATTTAAGGGCTCAACGGCACATGTTAAAACCAGCAGTCTCAGATGCTAGCAGTAGTAGAAAAGTTCAGTGCAAATAATAACTCAACAAATATGAGGTAGATCTTATTACCCTCTGCAAAAGTATTGTTCAAATAAGTGTTCCTAGGAAGTGAATTATATGACGGGATACGAGTTTGATGAATTCGTCCTATATTACAATAGAATGTGTGTATATGCCTGGCAACTAATAAATGATTTTGAGGTACAAATATTGGTGGAGATCAAACATATAACGGCGAGAAGAAGAAAATAATTGAAAACTGAAAATTGTTTGTATTGAATAGAGTATGAGAGTGCCAAGTGGAGATAGAAACCGTAAAGAGAAGAAGTTCTTCCTAATGTCTCTTCATTTCCCGGAAAATATTCGCCACCTTCGGGGATAGTCTTGGGAGAAACTTAAACAACTGCAGAGTGTAAAGATTTGAACAATGAGTTAGAGTGGCTTTAGCAAAGCAAGAACATGACAACTTGTAATGGAAAATTTAGGCATATGAGGAAGAACCATTCTCCCACAACCCTATTTCCTCCTTCCTTATCATTCTTGTTTTTCCTTGACCTTCTTGCAGGGAGGGGGAAGCTTATTGTGTTAAGGCATGATTACCCTGCTACCCCATTGAACTTATGCATATTACGACAAATCCCCCTCAATATTGAAAAATTTTACTGCATTAGTTGCAAACATGTTATACATTACAGATCCCGGCCAGTTGAGTTTGTAATGTGAAACATGATTGTAGTGGGTGCTATTGTAATTCTTGAAAGTCGTGAAGTTTCTGAGTTATATATCCGTACTTTAGGGGATCGCTATGGAATAATCCCCTAAAATTAGAATGAGAAAGTGCCATGGTATGCATTGTAATCCCTCTTGCTTAACTCGGGCCAACTTTGACACAATCAGCAAAAAGTTGCATTCCCCAGAAAAACGAGATGGTGCACAAGATAAACATCTTACCCACAGCTTCACACAAGCATCCATTACGACTGGGATTAGGCAGATAAATATTGTTATGGCAGACTGATCCACCTCCAGCCCATAATGCTCAACTATGATCTCTAACAATGTCTGCCAACCCGATTCAGAATGGTATCTGCAAATATTCAAAACATAAGCAAAAACTAAAGTGAAAAATATCAATGCAAAGAGAATGCTTTACTAAAAGTGAATCTATCCTGCTATTATAAAATCTAGACTAGGATTAACTGCGATATCAAAGCAGTTATTAGTAAATCATAAACTTAAATCTTTTCAGAAAACAAGTAACATAACGCTAAAGCAGCAACTATGTACCAACATCAGAAAAGTAGGTTTTTCCAATACAGGTATGCTTCTGCATAATTCAGTAAAAATTGTACACACACAGTCACATAAACTTCATATATGAATCAGTTATAGCTTTTATCTCTACTTTCAAGCATCAATCTCAAGGATCATAAGGCTGAAATGCTAAGTTTATGCAGAGAAGAGCAAAAGAAAAAAAATACCCTAGAAAAATATCAGTGATAAGTATTATAAGAAACGCCTTCCCGGTGTCTGTAATGCTATTCACGATCTTATAACCGGTAAATTTCAGCAAAGCTACCTGCATGAGTACCCAGTTGAAAAAACACAAGACATTGAGTCATTAACAAAAAATAAATATATGTACTAGAAGATATAGCAAGAGCGAGATGGTTTTTAGAAGTTAAAACACAGGGGAAAGTGAAAATTATGTTAGAATGAAGAAGAATGTTCTGCCAAAGTTAATGAAATCGACAAGAAAAACTAGAAATGTTTGCATAGTTTGGTTTGGCTTGGTGATCAGTGGCTCCATATGTTGGGGGCAGATTTCACAAACTATACAAATTCTGAGAAATTCTCTAATGAAAAAGTGAAGTGTAAATGCTCATGCAGAGAAACTGTCACTCCATCTGAATGCAAGAGCAACATGGAACAAGGTTAAGTATTCAAATTTGGCGATCAACGTTATATATTAGTTCTTTTATCAACCAAAGAATATTGTGCCAGCCTGCCATTGTTTTTTATTAAACTAACATGACCAGTCTTCAAATTTTCCTATATAGATCCAGTTTTTGCAACAATACAGCATGAATTAATATTGGAGAAACGCGGTATATGTTTGAAAAAGTTACTCAAAGACAGCTAGTAGCTGAATCAGGACTTTAGCGTTCATGCGATGCAAGTGAAATGCAAACTGGAAGAGAAAGAAACTGAGACCTAATTTTGTAGCTTCCTGCAAATGTCAAGCACCAATCTTTGTACTCCATCTTAATCTAATGCGGAAATATTTGACACGGCACTCAAGTAGCTCTCTTGAAGCCATTCATCTATGTCTTTGGTTGATTCTTCATACTTCTTCCTTACAGTAAACTATCTAGAATCACCTTCAAAGTTCTTTATTTTTGCTCTATCCAGTGTAACTGAAGCAACTGGAAGTCTTAAGTTCGTAATTTGGATATTATGATAAGTAACTATTTCGTTCATTGTTTTAACATGACCGAGGTAATTGTTTTTGGCAATGATAACAGAGAAAGATGCAAATAAAGAGAAACAGTAAAATCATACTATGTATTGAAGAAATAAAGAAAAGAAAACTTGTGATAGAAGTGAAAAGAAGAAAGCAGATTATTTAATGACAACTCACTTGACCCTGATAGAAGTATAGAAGAAGAAACAATGAGATCCCAAACACCACATCCGACCAGATGTTAGCAAATGCTTTTCGGTTCTCTAATCTCCATTCATCTCGCATCTCTAACCTGTCAAGGAAAAAAGAAAATATACGATGTTGTGCCATGAGCCACCAGGATAACAGTGCCAAAATGAGTAGGTGATACAAATGTATGTAGACAAATTTCGGTTAGAGAAATTGAACTTAAGCGCCTATTACATAAATAATTAAAAATGTTTGTGTTGTACCGATTATTATTAAAAAGTAACTGTTGTACAAATCATAGTGCCATTAAAGTACAATATGAATTTTCAAAAGCCTGTCAATTTTTTTTTTTTTTTTTTTTTTGTCCTTTTAGCCCATTAGATGGAAGTTATTACAAATGCAAAAATCATTTACATGAGTATTCCAAAGCTAAATTCTGATCACATGCAGCAAACAAATCTATAACTTAAAATGATAAATAAGTAGAACAATCTGGAACACCTGTTTCATCAAGAACCACCCTTTTTTGGAGTCACACAAAGTTTTCAATATAAAATCTCAGGTGGATTTAGTGGAGTGAAGATTATGAGAATATGTAGGATGAAGACACAACATCTAATCAAAACTAGAAAATTAACAGTACAATTTTGGGAAAAAGTTTTCACGTAATAGCATTTCCAATTCCTTTCAGAATGAGTAGTGTATTCAAGCAGAGTAAGAGCTTCCTGATCTTCTGGAAAGAATCTGGCAATTTCTTCATTACTCGTGATATTTTATCTTGTTAACTAAGTAAAGTTAACTTCCTTCTTCAATGAAAAACCTAAGAATGAGTGAGAAGACTTACGCTCTATGCCGTAACTCCAAGTAAAGCTCCTCATCAGAAAGAGGAGGAGATTTACCAATCTCTACTTCAAGCCGATATCGCGCTTTCTCAAGATTTAGAGCCTTGACTATTTGAAGCTTTTGATTCTTCCTAATATCAAGCATCTTAGCAGCAAGTGGTACTGTCTTGACATATCTGTTCAAGATAACTTAGTACTTGATCAAGTGCATCCATAAAACTAATAATATAGAATGTCAGCAAACATGGCCACTGCTGCAGATTGCACTTTATGTAGCTACAATGAGACACTGGAGTTTGCAATATTCATATCAGCTACTGATGAAGAAGTAGGGATTTATACTTTGTTTCAAGTATACAAGTTAAAGAGAGATTTTGATTACTTGTGGTTGATCTTCTAATATTTTAATTTTCCTGAGTTCACTTCATCTCTGAATTTGAGCTCAGGTGTGGCTGACATTTTGATGCAAACTTGTACGTGATACTCATGAGTCATAACCAAGTTCATATAAATCAGGGTATAAATCTGACAGGTGATAACAAGAAAATGGAGCAAGGGCCAGTTGGACAGAGTATTGTACCGAGGTTACTTGTAAGTCGATAGTGACGGTAATAAATGCAAGAATTCTCGAGTTCCGAAAGATTCTCTCTGACCTAAAATTTGATCTGGAAGTAACTAATATAACTAATAAGTTGGAAATACTATGAGCAACAGCAGCAGCATATTAATGTTACTTAGACTGACATGCGCAGCATATGGCACCCAAGCAGTCTGGTAAATGGCAATGAAGCAATACTATCATATACGCTTATCCAGGGGTTGAGTTACAAGTTAGAAACTAAGATCATTGGCTGTTTCTTTGATACAGAAGAGAACTCTTTGTATGGACTGGCTACAATAAGAGATAGTATCTTTCTTTTCAATGAAGACCTAACACATATGGGTCAGTAAGAACCTCCTTGTTAACCATTGATCGCACTAAATTCACCAAAACTAGTAAACTACATGTACTAGGTCATTTCTTGCTATGGAATAGATGAGGATAGACAAATGGTGATTATCTCTTCAACTATCACCTCTCTTATAATCCTTACATCTGAAGTGAAAATAAAGAAGAATAATCACTTTCTACAAGAATTAGGAAAGCTAGCTCATATCATTAATCCAAAGATGAGAACTCTTTATGCATTGTAGGGTAATATTTACCTGTCCAGAAAAGGCATAAGAACATAGTCATGAACCAAGAAGTCCAAAGCCCATGGAACAATAATCAGTACTGCCAAAAATTTAGCCTGAAATAAGAAAGGTTGTAATGAATTTGAGCACATAAGACTCTAATCAGAAAATGGAAAATTATATCATTGACAACTCATACTTGAGGAACAATAATCACTACCACTTCATATGATATCTACGACGCTAAAGGCTTGAACCAACAACCACACAGACAACAAGAGATAGTGCATGCGTGCTCTATCATGATCTAATTGTGAACAACTCATTCAGGGAAAGATAAAGCTGCTTATATATATTGCAAAGAAAGAAGGTATAAGCAACAGAAAGTAAGTAATCTTGAGGCTCAATAGAGCAATTCATTCCTTTTCAGTAAGATACATAGACCGATATTAATCATCTTGTTTTTTTTTCAAAAGATATTCAAATTTACACTTCTATACTTCAAAACAAGTTTTCATCTAGGAGTGTGCTTAACAGAAATGATTGTAGAAGTGCATCTGCAACATTGGCCTAACTGTACATAATACATTTAAGCTTGAAGCTGTTTCTTCAAACTTGGCCTTCTGAAATAATTTATGAGTTCTATCCAAAACTTTAATATATGAATGGAAGATGATATTAACCTTATATTTATCCATATTATGGGCATAGAATTCATGTACAAAATTTGGGGAGCATGGTTGGTGCTTTACATAATATCCGTTTTGCTCAAATCTACTCTCTTCTACTTGGAATAGTTCTGTTGTTACAGTTTAATTTACTAAATACAATGTACATGACCAGCACACCAAATTTTTTAGATTAATAATGTCGTCGTGGGAGCTGGAGACTAAATTATTACTTCGCATAACTAATATATAGACAGTTCAAAGTAAAATGCACTACAAAATGCAACAGAGAATTAACATAATTAGGTACACTTTTTAAGGATGTCATGCGGCCATAAAAGTACGAGTAAAATTGATATGGTTTTTGCTTGATGTGAACAAATTAAACTCTTCAAAATCCTTACCGAATTGAATGAGGCATAACGGAAGACTCGATCTTCATACAGAATATCATCTTCTTCTCTGCCTAGGACCAAGTCCCTCACAGACTTAACCAATCCTCCCCCAGAAAATAATTCAGTAATCTCTTCCCCTACATCATTTCCCGGTTTCCCAGCGGAGCCGTTCGAATTTTCAAACCACGATGCACCATTACCAACATCATCAGTAGTTTCATCCACTAGCCAGTCCTCCCACCTCCTACTCTCTTCATTCTTTACATCTTCTTGTGCTTCCCTCAATTCTACAATTGCCTCAGCTCGTCTTTTCCACACCTCGAACTTCTCATTCTCAGATAACTCATCATCACTAGAGCTCTCCTCTGATTCCAATGCGTCGAGCACATACTCATCCTTCAAACCAAGCCAATTGCCTTCTTCATCGAAAAAGAACCTCTGCCACCAACTTCTCCTCTTTGAGTGTCTTTTCTTGGCATTTGGAACCAGCCCAAGAGATTTTCTCCTCCCACAACACAACTGAACCACAGCACACGGTGCATTGCAAGACGAAAAGGAATTATCGGAGCTACTTTTCTTGGATAAGACTAGATTTTGACATAAGACCATTGAAGTGCTCATGAAGAACATGTGAAAACTTCCACATTTTTCAGCCTCATAAAGCAGTAAAGAGGCAATCTTGCTCAAAGAAGCTCAACAAACGGGAAAATGTAAACATTGAAGCAATCAAAGAAGCAAAACCCACAAATGCATCATCTCATCATCATCATATCCAACAGAATTCAGAATTTTGTAATCCACAAGAAATAGAAAGTGAATGTCTATACACAGAAAAGGATAAAGAACTCAAGAAAAATGTAGAAAGCTGACCCCTGTGATTGTGGAACTGAAAATTACAATACTTGATAAAGAACAAAAAATCTCTTGTGGGTTTATCTAAAGGGATGGAAGGAGCCAAGCGGGAGAGGATAACGGTTTTGGTTCCATTCTCTCCCTCTTCAGATAAAACCTCTTCCCACTGTTGCCATTTTACCTGTCCAAACGAGCCTTTGTTGGAGTGGTGTTTTCTGTAATTTATGGCAAATTGCGGGTACTAAAATTCCGTATGATATCATCTCGGCCCAATAATAGCCCATAATACCATCAATTCAAAAGTTCATCTAAGCCCACTCATAGCCCATACTCCATTCAATCATAAAATTAAAAATTGATCAAATTATTCGATATTCTTTTGAAATCGATCGATAAAAAAATATTTAAATTTAATTTCTTAATTTAATTAATATAAAAAGAATAAAATATACTTGAAAATATTCGACTATTCAAACTTTAATTATATTCGATTCAATTAAAATTTATTTGAATATAATTAAGTTAAATTTAAATATAATTTTTCAAATTAATATTAATTTAAATAAATTGTAAATGTATTCGATTCGATTCCACGTGATCTGATTAGATTATGTCCAATCAAAAGTAATACTGGGCCCTGTAACAGCCCTTATCCGCTTGAATCCAGGCTCAGTTTACTTAAAGCCTAACTGAGAGCTCACAACGATCATACGACGTCGTGAAGCACGAACGAGGGTTTATCTGGGGTTGAATATTTTGGTTTCGGTTTTGAAGAGAAGAATCGTCGGAATCAGGATGAAGCCGGTGGTGGGCATGGTGGTTTCGAACAAAATGCAGAAGTCGGTGGTGGTGGCAGTGGACCGCCTCTTCCACCACAAGCTCTACAACCGTTATGTCAAGCGCACCTCCAAGTTTATGGCTCACGACGAGCGTAATGAGTGTAATATCGGCGATCGCGTCCGTATTCTTCGATTTCTCACTTCCACGCATTCATATGTGTGTGTGTCTGTGTATGAAGAGATGATTGGGAGATCTTTTTTCCGGTTTCTTTTGCAGGTAAGGTTGGATCCTTCGCGGCCGCTGAGCAAGCGCAAGCACTGGGTTGTCGCGGAAATCCTTAAGAAAGCGAGGATATATGTCCCACCGTCTCTCCAGAAGGATGTTTCTCCCGCTGATGATTCAAGCAGCCAGGCTTCATGAGGTGATTATGGATTTTATACTATTGATTTTGTTCTGTTTTTTAATTGTTCAGGTAAATCTTGTACTACGAAGAATCTGTGTGGAGGAGTATTAGTGTTGTTTGTGTATTTGATTGGCGATGCTGCAAGCGTTGGAATTCTTGGCTGAGCTAATTATTAGTGACAATATTCATGAATGCATGAAAATGCAGCTCAGATTGTTGTTCAGTTATTGAAATATTGAAGAGGTGTAAAGCTAAGACTTATTGATATGAATTGAAAATCACATACCTAAGAGTTTGTATTTCCACATGGTGGTGAGTTGGTTGTAATAAATCAATGTTGTTTTACGCCCCAAAAAAAGCACATGACCTACAAGGTGTTGCTGTTATATGCTTGCGCCCTGTGTGCGAAACTTGTCATTTTTTCCTGACATAGTTTTCATGGTTCTGGTTTTTATAGTAGGGTATTAAATTGCAGAGTCTGGTGGTCTAGGATTCTCACATGACTAGGGAGCACATACTCTGACTTGAGCTCAATGTATCAGTGCCTGACATGGGTTGGGCTAACACTAATAAACTGGTAATGCATGTATGCAATGCTTCACACCATATGAGGGGTAAATATCTAACTGAATCGTTACAGTAATTATAGAGAAGTAGTGTGATTAGCAATGTGCTGCTTCACTACGGTCTGCTCTATTTCCTAAAATTACATGGAACTACTTATCAATCAGAAGTAGTGTGATTATCAATGTGCTGGACTGAAAGATTATCTTATTCTTGATTCTAAAGTACAGAAGCAATAAGAGAAGTTTAATGCACAAAGTATACCTTATCAAGTGTAGTTCAGGTTCTGGTATGAACCCTCTCAAAGTCAATGTTCGTGTAAAAGGTTGGAAGTCAATCAGTAGTTGAATTAAATTCTGATAAAATGGTAAGATAACTAATGCTATGTAGGATCTCTGAGAATTTTTTCAACTTTTTTAAGGAGCAGCAATCTAGTTTCTACATGAGGATGAAGCTGGAACTTTGTATTTTGTTCTTCTGAAGGAGTTCACCCCTTCTTAGATATTTTTGTGTAATCTGTGACTGCTCATCATTGCTTTCTATGGTCTCATGAGATCGGAAGGCGGCATTAAGTTGATATAAACTAATAGCTTTGTTTGTCTCCAGGTGGAGGTGACTATGCAGTTTCTCCCAAGCCAATCCAAGCCCAATCGCATGGAGATGGATACTTATTTCAATTCCAATCTAAGGATACCTTCCCCATGTGTAGTAGGACCGTCATGTCTAGTAGTAAACTTTTCAAGCTTTACCTGATGTTATTGCCAGGGAAAGTGTATGAGAAATTACGAATTTATGGCTTAAATGAAGCTCAGGAGATTTTTTCTATCCAACAGTTACACTCAGGATTACCAACTATGGTTTCATCATAGTAAGTTAAAACATGGTATTTGCTGGATTGTGTGATACCTTCTAGTAGGACAATTCAACGCCTCAAACCAACTCATATACTAGTCATAGAACTTGATCAGATGCATTCTGCTGCACGGGTACAGGTCCTCCACTTTGTGCTGTTTGATCCACTTTCTCTTTTAGCACAATATTAAGGCCATAAGAAGTGGTTCTCATAAAGACAGATTAACCTTAGATCCTCTTTTCAATCAAGTTCCATATGCAGGTCACTTTTTCATATTACTATGACCACAGGAGATTGCCATGAGAACCCAATTGAAGCATTTCTCTTTCTGATTTGGCTATGTTACAAGCTCTCGTTGTACAGCTAAATTGTGCTGAAACTATGGTTCTTCTTTAAGTTTCTTTCCTTCATGTACCTCCTAACTTCTTCCACCCCCGGCCAGTTTTCAGATTCGGCGTATACCATGCTTAGCAAAGTATGATTGGCAGCATTCTTAGGTTCAATTCTGATGAGTATATGTGCTAGTGATTCTGCTATATCCAATCTTCCGTGGAGCTTACTGGCAGAAACTAAAGAACTCAAAATTCTGGGGCTTGGTTTCATTGGCATTCTACACACAACATCATATGCGGCTTGGACCTTGCCTGCCCTGCCAAGAAGGTCAATATAGCAAGCATAGTGTTCTATGGTCAAAGGCACATTTATATCTCTCAGTGCTCGATCAAAAAGCTCTTGCCCCTCTTCCACAAGGCCAGCATGGTTGCAGGTCGATAACACTGCAAGATATAAAAGTCCATCAGCCTTCAATGCACTGCCTTGCATTTCATCAAAGAGCCGCAAAGCTTCCTCTGCGTACCCATAGAGTCCATATGCGCTAATAAGAGCACTCCAAGAAATGCAATCCCTAGTCATCATTTCATTGAACACTTGAACAGAATCTCCAAGGCTACCACACTTTGAATACATATCAATAAGGGCATTTTGAATGTATATGTCGGTTCCAAAGCTCAGTTTCAAAGAGTAGCCATGCACTCCACAGCCATCAATCAGAGATAACATATTAGTACATGCAGAAATCATTGCCAAGATAGTAACAGTATTTGGTAGAATTCCCTCCATCTGCATTTCATTAAATAGCCTCATAGCTTCTCTCGCACAGTCTTTACTCCGAGAATAGCCTGCAATCATAGAACTCCACATAACAATCTCCTTCTTCACAGACCTGTCAAATATAAGCCTCGCAGTCTGCAATGCTCCCCCACATTCACAATACATATGCAGAAGTGCTGATGAGAACTGAGCATCCAAATCATAACCATGCCATG
>NC_026155.1:9802739-9822177 GCF_000512975.1 Sesamum indicum | reverse complement strand
TTACTGACCGTAACTCACCACAAGCTGGTAAAACACTGATCAGTGTCACTCTGTTGGGCTTAACACCTTCACACTGCATCGCACGTAAGCAAGCAAATGCTCTAACATGATCATGACACTCTATGCATCCAGAGATCATAGCAGTCCATGATACCTCATTTTTCTCCATGATCCGATCAAAAACACGAGATGCCATATTTGGATTGTCAAACTTCCAGTAAAAATCCACTAATGCTGTGGCCACAAAAGACGAATACTCCATCCTCTCGTCAAGGAAAACAAGAGCATGTATCGCTCTTCCTAATCCCCAATTCCCACACTTAACGCACGTAGAAAGACAACTGGCAACTATCTCAGGCTTGGGCACGAAACCATGTGCATACATATCCCTGAACATCTTCAGTGCTTCCAAGAGACACCCATTTTGAGTATAGCAGTTTATCATGGAACTCCAAGAAACGGTGTCCCAACTAGGCATTTCATCGAACACTTTCAGGGCACTCTTTGTGTCCCAGAACTTTGCGTACATTGACAGGAGGGAATTGGATATAGTAAATTCATCGAACCCATTCTTGATCACATTGCAGTGAATCTGCAAGCCCAGAATTTGTTGGGACTGAGAAAGAGCACAAGCTTTAGCAATTGATGGAACAATGAAGGCTGTTTCTGCGTGTAACTGGAAGGGGTGGACATATTGTACGTAGAAGGCAAGGGCTTGCTCATACAATCCTTGGGAGACCAGACGTTTAACGTCGGAGTTGAGGAATGGTATGGCGCTTGGAGAAGTTGATAAACAACGTTTTATTAGTAGATGATGCATTCAACATGCATCTCATTAACTTTCTTCTATTTGGTAGAGAGTTTGGGTATGTTTCTTAAGAATTATCGACCAATTGATTCAGTCTTGGCATAACTATCGCCGTTGAAGTAAAATTATGAAAACTATAAGGATCAGAAATTACAAACAAAAGTTGTTATGGTATTAAGTATTGTTAAATTAATTACATATATAAAACTAAAAAATAAGCGTCATAAAATGTACAACACCAAAATTGTCTTTATTTCTCAAATAAGTAAGAATTCAGTAATTACATAATTGTTTAGGAGTGTGGGTGCTGTAATAATGACAAGAGTCTCTTTAGGATGTTTAGTAAATTCATAAAATGCTTTCATGCCTATGATAAAGCTTGATGCCATCAACCAATTTCATGTTAAATTCATACAACAAATTACTTAATATTATCCCAACAATTTTAAGTACACACAAACATTCTCACATTAATTTTCTTTCTATCAAATCCATATTTCCAACACTCCAAATAATCAAAATAATTTACAAAACAACTAATGCATTATTGAATTTCAGAGTATTTTAAAGAGAATTTTTTTTTTTAAAAAAAAAAAAGGAAAAAGCCACCACTATATTTGGGTCCATGTTGGGGCTATTTCTGAAAATTATATCTCACAAAAATTATTTTAGCCTATTTCAACTCTTGGAATTTATTTGAAGTTCAGCGTTCACACTTTTTTGTCTCACTTTTTTTCGTATTTTGACCAACACAAAAGGTACTTCGGATTACACAATAATATAAATATTATAATAATCTTATGATATTCTATGACATACAATAATATGTTATCAAATGCCATAAAATAGTATTAAAGATTTTGTTATATAATACAATAAATTATAAAAAAGTTACAAATACTATGTCAATTCTAATTTCTGTTTAATATTGGTTTTACATAATAATATAAAAGTACTAGAAATAATCTTATGTAATATTAAGTATTTTAATATATAATATGATATACTATAAAATGTCTTGTGGGGGTGGGGGGAGGCTTCCTCACAAGCAGGAGTGCAAATGAGTCGAGCTCAACCAAAATATCAAGCTCGAGCTCAAGCCCATTGCTCATATATTTTTTTAAAAATATTTATTTTTTAGTAAGAATATATTATTATTAATATATAATATTAAATAATAATGATAAAGAAATCAAGTGACAATCTTGATCCTATTCAAACTGCGGGACATAACCTCCTAAAGTAAAGTCCGGCGCATTCCTAATGCCCGACAACTTGGAAATGCTACCAGCTCTTCACAAGAAGCTTGTTCTGTTGTCATCACATCTCTATTAGCAAATGAATTCGCCTACTCGCCTATCCCTTGCATGCCTTCAGTGGCAATACTCATTACCCAAAGTGGCTCTACTTATTAACACCAATGAACGCACAACTTTCATGAACAGCAGAAGATGAAAAGTAGTTGTTGTCATTTGAGTTCTGTTTCTCCTTTTGCAAACTGCTGGAGTGAAATCTGTGCAACAATGGTATGATCTTACGGGTCATCAGCCGCCAGAGCGTCAGCCAAATTCCTACCTTTTGTCTCAAATGGGGAGAGCAATACACAGAGTGCAGAGAGAATTATCGTAACCTGGAACAGAATAACGGCATATGCCTGCTGACAGTCATTCACCAACCCAACGGCTACAAGAGGGCATATCATGCCGCCTATTCTCCCAATAGCAGTTGCTATTCCAACACCAGTTGCTCTTATATTAGTTGGATATACCTGTTGCATAAGGACAGATGAGAGCATAATACCACATTGTATGTCATAGTTCAAGAAAAGATCTTTCTTGATATGTCAAAGCAGGTTTATCTTTTCACCATATTAAGTACCTCTGGGCAATAGATGCAGGCAACAACAAAAGTTGCTGAAATGAACGTACGAGCTCCGAACAATAAAGTTGTGGTCAAAATCTCATTCTGATGGGCCAACAGTGGAAGAAGTAGCAATGAAGCTAACACAAACATGATTACCATGGAAAACTTCCGACCCACTCTGTCCACGATGAAGGCTGATAAGATCAGGCCAGGAACCTCTGAAAGAAAAGTTGGAGTCAGCTTTAACCAAAAAAATTCTAAGAAAACAAGCAATAATACCATCAAACTTTTTATTCCACCCATTTCACCATTACCTGCCAAGCTGGTAATGAATACATCTATATAGAGGCTTGCATTTTGGCTTTTCCCTGAATGCAATTTGATTGAGTTACATTTACTTTGATCACTGCTCAGTTCAGAAGTAAGCAAAATAACGCCATAATATGCAAATGTGTTTCCGAAGTATAATAACCACAGAAGAAGGTTTGTTCTGATCAATTTTGAAGAAAAAAGTATAGACAGTGATGAGGAATTTGCTTTGTACTTATACAGTTCATCTACTCTTGGTGAGAGCAAATGGGTGCTCTCTGATGCTGTAGACTCGTTCATTTGATCCTGCTCTTGATCAGAAACAAGCTTTCCAGCTCGGAGTGCTGTTCCATTAAGCAATGCTGCTTTTCTCAGAATATTATTAGCCTCATTAGTTCTTCCTTTCATGCACAGAAACCTTGGAGACTCTGGTGCCAGACAATATAAGAGTAGTACAATGAAAGAGGGTCCTGAAGAAAGCGCAACTAACCATCTCCATCCAAAACTGGGCATAATAATCTGTGAAAAGAAACAGCAAAAGGCTGAGGTTCCCAGAAAGACGAAGCTGTACTTAAAAAGTGGAATCACAAGTCTAATCATCTAATCGATAGTCACCAAGTCCAATCATTTACTCGATATATATGAAGGACATAGCATAAGAACAGACCCACGCAAGACCAGCCTCAAATATTGTTCCGAGTGTCCAAAAACTTGAAAAGACAATCATCCAGGCACCTCTACTTGGTGTTGGTACAAATTCTAGAAACCACGAGGTATATATATGCATACCACCAAGACCAACTCCGGTTATGCATCGAAGTAGTAATAATGATATGTAATTTGGTGAAGCAGCACTTAAAAGCCCGGCAATAGCTGTAATACTAGCCACGCCTAGGAAGCCCTTCCTAAGAAGAAGGAAAACAAGACAAAAACATATTTTGGTCAGTTAAGATGAACACAGATCAGAATATAATTAAACAAACCTCACAAACAGTAAAGAATAGGTTAAACAAGATTTCAGGACGAGGGGATCTGAGCACCCTACTTTCGTCCATAATTATCAGATACGACACCCCAAAAATAAGCTCCGACCAACATGCCAAAGAAGACCACAGTTGATATCGAGCTCTTCTGACCAGAAGATAGATGCCACTCAGATTGAACTGCTGATCCGACAAATGAAAGAATCATCATCTCCATAGCTTCAGCAACCCAACCCAGTCCTCCATAAGCAAGCAAAAGACCTTGGTATTTACCAAATCCAACAGTAGTGAGTGCTTCATCTAATGTGTACACCGTGTCAGAATCTCCCATCTAGACAGTCAAAAGAAGTGCATATCAGAAACTTGTGTATGGATCGAATATTCCAATACAAACTAAGTAATTTTTAGGCATTAGGAAGTGAAACAGCTCATATTTCCTTGCGACTTGTGCTGTATATTTTAGGCAGCCAATTCTTCCACCAATATAAACTAATCTAGTAAAGGAGTATCAGAGAAGAGCAAAAATTACTGAGAAGCCAGTACAGAGTTTCACAACTCACCTTAACCGAAACGAATGTTATTTGTTAACTTTTCCTTTTCTTCAACTGCAAACTGCAAATTCTGGAAGCACCACTCTTAGCATGTTCTCCACTAATTCCCATAATCTTAGAGCTGCAAAAAGAACTCAGTTGGTTACAAAGACAACTCAAGCGACATGCACCTGCAAGTGTCAGAAGTGCCTGTATTGTATGTATATGTGCACATCCCTCCTATTTAGCAGTGGCAAATAAGTGTAGCAACATATATAAATATTTCTCCGTTGGTACCATTAGTCTACTCTTGAATACCATCTTCGAAGACAAAACTGAAATCACTCGGTAAATTCAAGAACTTCAAATTCCACATAAAAATTTGATTTTTACTCAGCATCATAACAGAACGTGAAGAAATACAAGGCTAATAGCAAATCTAACCATTGGGTTTGTGCTGTCAATAGAGTATGTGCCTCTTCTATCAAGCACTTGAATACCTGAAACGATCATGGACATCATCAAACAAACAATCACTAACCAGAAAAAGAAAGTAAAAAAGAAACATGAGAACAATGCTTATAAATAAGATAAAAAGAACTCAAGAAAGAATGATATTCAAGAAAGCAAATGCACTGTCTTATATATCGAAATTCGAAAAACAGAGTGATAATGCATCACAGCAAAATATCCCCATCCTACAGCATAGTTTCACCATTGTCATCACTATATATGCAAGAAATCATTTCTACAAGTACCATAACAGAATATTGACATTTTCTCCTAAAACCCATCAATCATTCCACCCCAAACAGCAAAATCAAGCAGCATATGGGATTCAGTGACTGAATAGACAAGGAAATTAACACTAAATCTGCTATTAACAAGTGTTCTTGGAACATCACGAGCTTTTCAAGGACTCCAAGTCCAAGAACCTCCTAAAAGCTAGGCGTGATTAACCACACACAGAACAGACGATAGACGAAAATGTTTGCGGTTCTCACCAAAAGACTAAATCAAAAACAAAAAAAAAAAAATTGCAGCATTTATATTTGGGTTCCATGGATTCGCCTCCTGTTCATTTTCCTACAGTATGTCCCAAGTATTGAAATATTGTCAGTGCGTGTTAAACTGAAACTCTGTCCTGTTAAAATTTGAGAGAATTGTAGGGATTTTTGTGGCCTATCCGCAGTCCTTATTTGTAATTATACAATTGAGTAATTCAATTAACTTAATTAAAATCAATAATAACTGTATTCTTTTTGTACTTTAAAAAATTATTGTAATTATCATTAAAAATTTAAGAAAAAAAAAAGATTGCAAAGAGAAGAAAATAACAACATAAATTACATCACTACCCCACAAACACTAAACTACCAACTCATTACAAGAATGGTAAACGTGAGACTACGAAAATCAACCTTAAAACAGGTAATTAGATGAACATAAATCCAAGATTGTATGAATAAGAAGTGATTGTGCATTACTACTACTTAGTAACAGTGTCTGTGAGTGGTGTTCCCTTGGTCTCAAAAGGGAACAACAGCACACAGAGTCCAGAAATAAGTATAACAATTCCAAACAAAACAACTGCAAGTGTTTGATGGCATCCTCTCACTAATCCTACTGCCACCAGAGGGCATATCATTCCACCAATTCTTCCCACTGAGGTTGCAAGTCCAGACCCCGTGGCCCTTATAGAAGTTGGATAAACCTGTTAAGTTGAGAAAAAGCCAGACTTAAAAGCTAAATTTGACGGTCGAGAAAAACGAAAATGTGTCGTAGTAGAGTTGGATATGAGAGACATGAGATTCTTCTACCTCCTTTGCGTACGTGGTCAAGGTGGAAAATGCAGCAAAGAGTAACATGCGTGCGCAGAACAACAATGCCGTAGTCACAACCTCGTTTTGGTGGAAAGACAGTGGCAGCATTAAGATGAAAGCTAACATTGTCAGGATTCCCATGGTGAGCTTGCGGCCTACTCTCTCCACGAAAACGGTTGCTATGATCAGCCCTGGAATTTCTGCACAGAGATAAAAGGTGCAGTTGGGAACTTCTGTTAATCTTTTGGCTCAAACCGGTTTGGAATATGGAGAGGGAGAGGAAGAGCAACGTTACCTGCTGAAGAAGTGATCAAAACATTACGATAGAGGCTTGTATCATGACCATTTCTGAGAAGGATATTTAATGAGCGACAATCATTTGGTTCACTGCTCACGGCCGAGATCATCAGTACAACACCGTAAAATGCAAATGTGAATCCAAAATGCAAAAGCAGCAATAGAAGGGTAGTTCCCAGTAAATCCGAGGAGAACAGTTCAAACAAGTTCTTGGCGCTTGTTTGCAGACTGTTTGTCTTCTTTTGGGTTAAGGAAAGAAGATGAGTTTCTGTCAAAGGAGAATTTTCTTCATCCAGATGCTTTGTTTGGTCGGATACAAGAGTGCCAGCAGGGAGTTTTTTTCGGTTCATTAGAGCTACTTTCTTCAAAATGTCGATTGCTTCGTTAATTCTACCTTCCGCAAAAAGGTATCTCGGAGATTCTGGCACAAAAACGGAGAATATCAACACCAACAAAGCTGGTAAAGCAGACAAACCAAGTAGCCACCTCCAGCCCAATGTTGGCATTATAATCTGCACCGTGACTCATAGAATGTCATTACGAGAAACAAACTACAACGGGTCACATAACATGAGCTGAATTCAAGATATCATGTCATTACACATTAGATTAGTGTAATGCGTGCAGCAAAACCAGATGGTAGAAATTGATCTTTCAGAGACCATCCAGGAAAAGGATTCACAAAACTCTTCACCAACAAGAAAAATAGAAATAAGCTAACGATAAATTTAACTAAACTTACCCATGCAAGTGAAGCCTCAAATAGTTCTCCAAGTATCCAGAAAACTAATATGCTAAGCGTCCAAGCACCTCTGTTAGAGCTCGGGACGAACTCCAGAAACCAAGAGGCAAATACATGCCCACCGGCCACACCAAATCCAAGAATACAACGAAGTAAGACGAGTGACTTGTAACCTGGAGAAAACGCACTTAAAAGTCCACCTCCAGCTATTACTAAAACTATACCTTGCATTCCTATCCTGTGGAGTTAAAGCAAAAATCATGTTTTCGGCCAATTAAACAATACATGCAGAACATTGAAATTAGACTAAGCGCACGTGCAGCCCCTGAGGTTTGTCTCAATATCAAAATCCTGTTTCCGTTATGGACTAATGTAATGTTGAGAAATTTAAGCGATGATTCCAGACTAATTTGAGCAGAACTGTTGTTGTTACCTTCTCCCATAGGCATCCGATACGAAGCCCCAGAAAAGTGCTCCAACAAGCATTCCACCAAAAACGGCAGTCGACAAAAGGCTCTCTTCGGTGGGAGAAAGTGACCACTCGGACTTGACTGCCGGCCCAATAAAGGAGAGCAGATTCATTTCCATTGCTTCTGAAAACCAACTGATTCCAGCAAAAACTAGAGCAAGAGCTTGGAAAGTCCCAAACCCCACAGTCGAAAGTGCTTCATCTAGTGTGTATCCGAGGCTCGGATCCCCCATATTAACAATCAACTGTAAACAAACCTTAGTTAAATCATTTTGATTGCAGTAACTGAAGTTCATGTCTAATTCCAGTTTAATTGTTCAGCACTCAAAACTGAAAGACAAATAACATCAACGGGATCGAAAAAACACATGAAATGTGTAAAACAAACAAGATTATTATACCTTGAGGATGACAAATTCTGTATCTTACTTGTGAAGGATCCTCAAAGAGTATTGCTTTCACCAAGACACTAGCCCTTCATACAACTGCAGATTTACAGAACATTGAACAACTGATTAACGTACGAAAATCAAACGAGTTGAAGCGTTCTTATGTTCATTATCAGTATCAATGGATTGGTCTCTACTTAGAAAATAATTGAGCTGCATAACAAAATTCTAAGGAACTAATTCCTTGAACATGGGTTTTTTACTTTCTAAATTCAGCCTCACCAACAGGCCTAGACCTTGAATCAAGAATCAGTTCACAGCCAAAATCAAGAAGAGAGTTGGATCTATAGTTGCTTGAGGATCATTTCAGAGGGAATGGAAGGGAACTCAGAGCACAAATTCAACAGAAAGGAGTTGAATAATTCAATTACGTAAGAGGCAGAGCAAGAAAACCAAGAGACTAAACAAGAAAACTTACCATCGACATTGTGTTCCTCCTCATCTCCAAGAATCCTACCACGGAACTGCCCTTCAATATCATCAATCTCTCTCTCTCCCTCTCACACATACACACACACACGGGGAGACTGAAATTCACTGTCAACTACACACTGACCTGTAAACAGCAAAGAGACAAGGCATCAGGTAAACTCTACATGGTGGGGGACCAAATAAAAGTTTGTGTTTTAGTACACTTGATGTTTATGTACATGTATTCTCAGTTTCAACTTTCAAGATCACTCTCTTATTATAAAAAATAAAAAATTAATTAATTAATTAATTATTCACTGTACTATAAATGATCCTCATATAAAATTATAATAAATTAGTAATATTTATTATAGTTAGATAAAATCGATAAAAAAAAAATAGAATTTGATTACTGTTAATCAATACTTGTTATGATTTTTTCAATTATCAAAATATTTGTCACAACTAAAAGTTGTATTAATATATTGACATCGTTTGCGAAAAATAATGATGCGCAAAAATGGTTTATTAGTGTCCACCATGTTTATTTAATTTTAACCATCGTAACTGATTGTGATGAAAAAAAATTATATTTCTTTTAATGAATTTATGGCTTTATTTTGTTTTATTTTTATAGTAATTTTGTTAATGTATAAGAAAATAGCAAAAAATTTGAAAATAAATAGATTTCTTTTATAAACATTGAGATAGAATTTTTTTTAAATAATAAATACATAATTATATCAATATCTCAATAATTGTTCGATACATCAATCTATTTAAGAACATTAAAAAAGTGACATAAACATTCAATAATTTTACGGAACTCAAATTCTGACTTTTAATTTATTTATGTGATCTCAATTTTAACTACTAGACCAAGACATTATTGGTTTTAAGTTAGATTTTTAAAGAGTGGAAGAATGAGTGAAATTAAATTAAAAATAATAACAAACATTACTGTGATTTTAGGGACTAAAAGCAAAAATAATCAATCTTAGTTGGACTTTTATACGAAATTAAATAAAAAGAAATTGCAACAACTTGTGCACATTAATCACGAAACTATACTTTAATATCAAACTGTCTCTATCTTTTGGCTTTCCATTGAAGCATAATTACTCCACCATATTTTTACTAATCATGATGGGGATGCTGACTTAGACATGATAATGGGTACGGGTAAATTGAAGTTTTTATTATTTAAAAAATTATAAATATTTTTTAATTTTAACGTTCGTTTAACAATAAATTTGTTACGTTAGTATGCATTAAGTTTTCATCTAATTTTTATAGTAACTCACCAAAATATTATTTTGGATTATGAATAAAATTTTAAATACTTTTATGAACTAAATGTGCCCTATGAACTATCTATTTGAATCATCCTATTTCTTCTTTTATATTGTCTTTTAAAAATAAATCAATAAGAGTAAAGTAGTAATGTCCACTTTATCGTTTAGGAGGTATTTTTATATTTTTTTAAATAATAAGAAGGCATGCATAGTTATATCAAATCTGATGGAAGTTGCAACGTCCATAGAATTTTATACATAATTGAAAGATTAATTAGTATTATTAAGAAAATTTAAATTTAATTATAAATAAATTTTAGGTTGAGATTGAAATATATTAAAATTTGAACGCCGTAACTTGAAGCTCGTTATAATATTTAAGAATAAATTATATTAATTAAAAAAATTAGACGGGACGTAGTGTAATTAGATCGGACATGCCCGAAATTATAGGTCACTACAACTTACAATGTTATGTATGAATGAAAGGTGGTACACAAATGATACATTAACTATGGATGTCAATGAAACATTTGCAGGGCAAGCATCATGCAGGTAGTTCCTGTTGCTAGTTCTAACCCCTGGCAATTACCTACAGATGAAACTACTCATGTGTCTACGGACAGTTTTCTCGTGGTCGTTTTGGTTTTTCTTCTTCTAATGGGGTGAAAAATCAGACAACCTCAAGAATTAGATTCATTCTTTGTTGCTGACGACGTCCGTAAGCCCTCTCCCTTTTGTCTCAAATGGGAAAAACAGGACGGCGATTCCAGAAATAAGTATAACAATACCAAAGAATATAACTGCAAGTGTTTGATGGCAACCCCTCACCAGTCCTACTGCCACCAGAGGACATATCATACCACCGATTCTCCCCACAGCAGTTGCAAGTCCGTAGCCACTGGCTCTTACAGAAGTTGGATAAACCTACATATGGATTGAAGAACATTCATATTTCTGTTCACCTCTCACGCCAAGTTGTATGTCAAATTATGGTTTTTTACCGTAGCTAAAGTTTGTGTGTGATCATACCTCTTCTGTGTAGACGCACAAAGTGTTAAATGCTGCAGATAGGAACATGCGGCCGCTGACCAATAAAGCCGTTGTCACAGTTCCATTTTGATGTGCAAGCAGTGGTAGGATGACAATGACTGTTAGCATCGTCAGGATTTCCATACAGAGCTTCCGGCCAAACCTTTCCACAAGAACCATGGCTAGAAGCAGCCCTGGAATTTCTGCAAGAAAATCAATGATATGGCAAATTGTACGTTGTTTCAGGTTTTAATGAGAAAAAAGGCATTTAGTTCTTACCTGCTAAACAGGTGATGAAAACATTAATATAGAGGCTATCATTCTGGACATTGTTGGGAAGGATACTTGATGAGTGGCAATCACTGCGGCCGCTGCTCAATGCGGAAACCATCAGTTGGATCCCGTAGTATGCAAATGTGTAGGCGAAGAACATAATCCATGCAAGAAGAGTGGTTCCTAGTAAATCTGGTGAGAGGAGTTCAGAGAGAGATCCGAAGCATTTTCCAAAGCTACTTGTCTTGCTTGCGCTTGAGGAGATGAGGTAAGTTTCTTCTGACGGAAAATTTACTTCTTCTGGCTGCACTTTTTGGTGATCAGAGACAAGACTTCCTGAGGGAAGTTCTTTTCCGTTGACCAGAGCTATTTTTTCCAAAACTCTGATCGCTTCATCGGTTCTACCTTTCGTGCATAAGTATCTTGGAGTCTCTGGAGTGAAAGTGGACAGGAGAAGCACTGTAAAAGATGGAATGGAGGATAATGCAAGTAGCCACCTCCAACCCCATCTTGGCATGATAATCTGCATGAAGAGAAAAAGAAATAGCGAATGGGGCTATCTGATTTTAATGGTCAGCTAAGCGCGTAGTGCATGATCAGAAGTAGTTAAAACATTAAGTACCCATGCAAGAGAAGCCTCCAAAAGTTCCCCAAATATCCAGGAACACATCACGACAAGCATCCAAGCACCTCTATTGGAGCTCGGTATGAACTCCAAGAACCAGGCTGCATACACATGCCCACCTGCAGCACCAAATCCCACAAAAAACCGAAGGATGACTAGCGACTTGTAATCTGGCGAAAAGGCACTGACAAGTCCTGCTGCAAAAGTTATTATGGCTACACCTCGAATTCCCGTCCTGTAGGGAGAAAAACAGTGAATGCAAACTTAGAAGCTGAATCTTTCCGTTTAAGAAAAAAGGCTATGACTGATGCCTCAGATTAATGGAGGGAGAGTACTCTTGTAATCTTGGCAGTTGCATTGATAGCACGGAATTCTTTCAAACACGAGGAAACCTTTTCGAAATACACAGAAGCAGCTTTATATTTGAGAAATAATAGCTAATGCATAATGGTTTAAAGTTGCAATTCATTATTTACAAACTGCAGAATTGTAAACCAGAGCACAGTCTAGTTTATACGAGGACAAGATTCCGAAACAAATGCACCTATTGTAATCTGAAGCGAGAGAACGATACCTTCTTCCATAGGCATCTGCTATGAAGCCCAAGAAATATGATCCAACAAGCATCCCACCAAAAACAGCAGTGGATAGAAGACTCTCTTCAGTGGGAGAAAGGGACCATTCAGATTCTAGTGCCGGTCCTATGAAGGAGAGCAGTGTAACCTCCATGGCGTCCGAACACCAACCGATTCCAGCAAAAACGAGCGAAAGAACCTGGAAAGTCCCAAACCCCACACTTGAAAGCGCTTCATCTACCGTGTATCCGTTCCCTTGATCTTCCATCTTAAACACAAACAACAACAGGATCAACAATGTAAAGACCTTCCAATTGTAGAGAACTTCAGTACTAATTTTACAGTTGAATTTAACAACTTATTCTTTTCTATTGTTCCACAAGCACTCAGTTCCAGAAGGGCTATCAAAAATTACCTCAAAAGGAGAAACAACTTCACCATTCTTGATCATCTTCTCCTTTAAACTTAGAAATTCAAAAGAAGTACAAATTATACCTCAAAATGACAAAATTTTGGAACTTAAAAGTTGGATAATTTTCAAGAATCCCTTTACAGAATTACATAAAACTGCAGAAATTAAAGATATATCAATCAACAAGCTAAGCTTAGTTTTCTCAACACTACAATTACAAAGAAACAAGAAAACAAAAGGGAATTCCATATATATCACTAATAATTCATCAGTCAGTTTCAACTCTGGCCCAGAAAATTTCAGACAACATCAGAATGGATGAAAACATATGTAAAATCAACAACTTCGCCCAATTTAATCTTCCAAACCCATGAAATAATTCAGTCAAGCGCAATGTAAAACAGAGAAAACCAAGAAAAGAGAGAGAAACACTTACCAGTCAATGCCTGTTTGTGATGAGGAAAAACACACACTTTACTATTTCTCCTTGGCCCCTTCTAATATATCTCACTCATCCTTAAAGTAAATGTCACATGGGGAAGAGCCTTTCAGACACAACTCCACACCCACACGCACACTCACCTGAAAGAAACAGAGATAAAAATCAGAGAATCTCACATTATAAACTAAGCAAATGCGAAAATTGCAACAAGGCTGTATGAAATAAAAAGACAAAATTGGAGATACAGGTGTGTAATTTGCGGTGTTCTCCATAATAGATATTCCTAACCCCAACCCCCCCATCGTACTATAAAATAAATAATGTGAGATGTCACTGCTGTCATTTATTTAATATTTACTAAAAAAATAATATAAAAATGAATAATAAAGTGAAAAATCAAATGTACCTGGATTTTATTTGGAATATTGTGTAGTGATACTCTCACCATATCAGAGAGGAAATATAAGTTTTATTATTTAAATTGTTTTGTGAAATTTATGTGACTTGTGTTATTTTATAATTTGTTATAATTAATAAGTCAATAATTTGTTATAATTATTTTTTATTGATAAATGTTTGTTATAATTAATTAATAAATCAATTCCAACAGTGAATCCCTATCACAATAAACAAAAAAATAAATTTTAATAAATTTACTTTAAATCAAATAATTATCCCTTGTAATAATAAATTTATATTAAATAAAATAAATACTTACTCATGTGATATGACTCAAATTTATAAACTCTAATTTATTTACAAAATTTCAACCTTAGCCACTAAATTTACTATGGCAAAGGAGTAGAAGACAGCAGCGGTGGTTGTGTATAATATCTAACAATAATATAATAATATCAACATCAATAATTGGTGTGGTTGGGTACAAAATTATGTTTATATTTTTATTATAAAAATGAAAATAATTGTCACGTGCTTCTTCACTTACAACACTGTGACTGCATTAGTATTAGTTCCAAAATTTAGGGAAGGTATTTATAGTTAAAATAAATTATAAAAAAAAGTATAATTAATTATGACAAAAGTTGAGAGTATTTAAAAATAAAAAAATTAAAAATTAAAGTTGAAATATTTAGAAAAATATAACTTAATATTTTTCAATTTTGCCAGGAAGCTACAAGAACTTAATATAGTAAAAAGGTTCTAAATGCTTACAAAGTATGGGAATCCATCCGACTGAATTTTCTATTTCAAATATCATCAAATTTTTTATTTTATTTAATATATACACGTTTCCCATAAAAATTACATTAATTTATATTTCATTTAGTTACTGCAGAGAAGAAACAAAAATAATCTTTCTTGAATAATAATATTCACTAGTATAAACTTCCTATGTTTCAAATACTTATCCAAGTCTAGTTATGCACATCCAGTGTCATGCAGCTCCATTCCCTTGGTTTCAACTTTGAAGAGCAGCACACAAATTGCAGACAGAACCATTACGACCTCGAATGAAGCTATTGCAGCCATTCTGTGGCAACCGGAAACCAACTCCACGGCCACGAGAGGGCAAATCATCCCTCCAATTTTTCCTACAGCAGCAGCAACACCAGCTCCTGTTGTCCTCACGGACGTTGGATATATCTGCAGACAAGAGAAAAGCAAAACGGAGTAATGCAGTTTTAGATCTTGGGAACATGATGGTGAATGAGAATAGCGTTAGCAAGATAGGACCCGAGTTGTGATAGTGTTTGTGGAATGGAAAGGAGTAAAAGTGAGTGAAGGTGGAAAGAAGAGATGGCATGATTTTACCTCTGGGCAGTAAATACCGGCTATTTTAAAGTTTCCAATGAAGCACATCCGGGCTCCAAACAATAGAGATGTGGTTAGCAGTTCATTTTGGTGAAACATCAGTGGTAAAAGAGATATGAAGCCGAATGAGTACATAAGCACCATTGAAATTTTGCGGCCGACTTTGTCCACAAGAATGGCTGATAAAATGAGTCCTGGAAGCTCTGAAAACATATCAACACATTGAATCAGATCAGACTATAAGCAGGTGCATTCAGAAGAATGAAATAAGATGATGAGATCACATCACAGAAGAACAACTGATCAAGTTATCCAGATACCTGCAAAACTAGTGATGAAAACATTTCTGTAGAGGCTAGTATCTGTCGGCTGTTTTGAGTGTAAAACAAGTGCCCCACATTTACTTTGGCTACTGCTAAACTCCGAGGTCATCAACACAACTCCATAATACAGAAATGAATTCGTAAGGTAGACAATCCACAAGAGAAGGGTTGTTTTGATTAAGCTTGATGATAGAAGTGTGAAAAACGAGAAGATGCCTCGTTTAGGACTAGAATTTTTATTTTTTATGGTTGACAGCAATGAGGTACCTTCAGGAGTAGTAAGTTCCTCATCCAACTCACTAATTTGATCAGAAACTAAGACACCAGAAGGAAGTTGTGTTTCATTAATTGTGGCCATTTTCTTCAAGACATGCTGTGCATCAGCAATGCTGCCCTTCGCGTATAGGTACCTTGGAGACTCTTCCGTAAAAAAATATAAGATAAATGCTGCTAAACAGGGTACTGATGATAGTGCAAGTAGCCATCTCCATCCAAGTCTTGGCATAACGATCTATGGAAAAGGGTAAAAAGGAAGATTTCAAGAATAACTCACGGATTGATTTCTCCAACAATACATGGATACTAAAAGGCAAACAAGGAGAAAAGAGAATTGAAATACATCTGAAAACCGAATACACAACTTTGAGTTAAAAAAAAATGTATACTTCAGATTAGACCCAATAGGAACACCATATGATTTCATGCATGTTCAAAGTTGGATATTGATGATTTGCTAAGGATATT
This sequence comes from Sesamum indicum, assembly GCF_000512975.1. Taxonomy (NCBI): domain Eukaryota; kingdom Viridiplantae; phylum Streptophyta; class Magnoliopsida; order Lamiales; family Pedaliaceae; genus Sesamum; species Sesamum indicum. The sequence goes on along the minus strand of NC_026155.1, from coordinate 9,805,999 downwards.
CATGTGGAAGTGGTACCCTATTAACTTGATGAGCTGGGATTTCCTCACTGTCTAATGCTTAAGAATTCTTGTGACTATACAACAATAGAATATTTAGGATGGCTTCTCACAAATATGAGTTCAAATGAACTAGTAAACTGTTATTTTCCAAGGTCTAAATATCAGAAAAATGATGGACAACAGGTTGGGCCTAATGATGCATACAACCTTTACAGAAACTACTTAGGGCTACTGAACAATTAAGTTATCTAACTTCTATCACTTGGAGATGTTTTGGTGGTTCATGCAATCTTAGAGGTCAGCTTCATGTACTGACTCTATGATAATGAAAAAAGAATAACGTGCAGGATTGAAGAAGCGAGAACAACAGCAACCAGGATGAGGAAGAAAGACGAGAATAAAAGGCTTCTGGTTCAAGAGCAGTTAGTATGCTTCTGGAAATGAAAATACACCAAAAGGTTTAGTCTAAGTTCGACAATATAATTGTAAGGACTCCAAATAAAACTTGAATAAGAATGATTATCCTAATGTAGTGCGTCGTCTTCTTCTGTGAGTCTCGATCAGAAATCTTTTTCATGTTACCACTGTTGATTCTTCTATTAAGCTCCTGATTCACATTATCATGTATTTATATAGTTTCAGAAGGTTTCATGTGCTTTAGAGCACTCCTTCAGAAATGCAGGTAGATAAGACAATAGTTGAGGATGCAATATTTACACTCTTTTATTGATGTCAATCAGTTATCAAAGGAATGGGCCTATTGGATTTCTTGGTGGTATTGTATATCAGGTTATAATTCATCAGGCCAACAATGAATCTTGAGGACTGACATTATTTTACATGATGGTTCCGACCAATTAGAGTGAAACCACATATTACTTTACATACTAGGGTTGAGAAATTGTCTCCACTTTCTAACAGATAAAAGGTCAAGTTAATGAGATTATAAGACAGAAATGATACGGAAACAGATGTGAAAAAAATAATAAAAGGAAAGAGAAATAACAAAAAAGGGAAAGACACAAAACTTTTCACGGTGTCAAATGAAGGCAAAGAATCAAGATGGATACTGCTCTAAATGATGAGAGCTGTTGATCTTTTCCAATCTAAATGACATCATGATAACCTTTCAGCTGTAGAAACTAAGACAAATCTGGAAAAGTCAACATGAGGGATTTTCAAATATACTGTTGAATAGTTCAAGGAGGAAACGACATACCCATGCCAATGAAGCCTCAAATATTGTTCCTATTGTCGAGAAAGTGGCAAAGACAACCATCCAAACGCCCCGGTTGCGTACAGGCACAAACTCAAGAAACCAGGATGAGTACACAGGTCCACCACCCAGGCCAACACCAACTACCATGCGGAAGATGATCAATGAAATATAGTTTGGGGAGAAGGCACTAAGAACTGCAAATATGCTGGTTGCTGCTGCAATACTTAGAAGGCCCATCCTGGTGATCAGAAATATTGCTAATATTGTTAAGCAAGTACTAGGATTATCAGTTTAAGTATCTCCACATGAAAATGGGATAATAAATCCAAATGTAGCTTTAAGATACTTCAACGAAACATTTCATTACATCTACTCTCTATAAGAACCTGAAAGATTATTTAAGAGTTCCAAGATCCTAATATGTATCTGCAAGTTTCTTCATATAAACTACATTAATTATATGTATTCAACGGTTTTAACTTCATATTCTTCTAGAAGCTTTGAGCCATTGTTGTATAGAAACTATGAATAGTCTCAATATAAACCTTTAAGGACTGAGCAAGTTACAGACTACGTAATCAATATGAGCAGTCATAAGCTTTCACTAGGTCCTCTCCATGTCCTATTGTGCCTAACTGTAAGTTTCCCCTTATAAGTATACGCTGCTCAAAAACCGATGCAATTCTTGAATTGATCTTGATGTAAATTTAATAAGGATAAGGATGCAAAACTGAGAAAAACTGGAAAAGAAAATAAAGAAGTGATATTCGACGAGTACGCAATCTCACACCAAAGATTTCATTCTCATCACTAAACACTACTGCAAAAGTTCATACAGTTGGCACATTGATAACCATTCTGCTTGAAGAATAGGAAGTCAAAGCCTTGCCTTCTTCCATAGTTATCAGATATGAGGCCCGACGCATAAGATCCGATGAGCATACCCGCAAATACAACCGTGGTTATCAAACTTTCTTGCCTGGATGAAAGTCCCCATTCAGATCGAACAGAGGGACCTATAAATGATAGTATCATCAGCTCCATTGCATCAGCCATGGACCCAAGTCCCGCATAAGCCAGCACGAGAGCTTGGAATTTGCCAAATCCCACCATTGTAAGAGCTTCATCCATTGTGTAAACAAGCTCCCTATCATAATCCATCACCTGCTAATCCCAAACCAAGAAATCCAACAGCATAATTCCATCAAGAGCAAATTAAACTGAAAACATAAGATTTCTCCTTCTACCAAACGGAATAAACTAAAACACCAAGACCCCTTTTTCAACTCATCAAAGTTCTCTTTTGCGGCATCAGCAGCCATTCAAAATGCAAACAAAACCAACAAGAAATGCCCTTTTCAGGTAAGATCAGAATCAAGGAACTGATACAGCGGCTCTCTAGTAACTGCAAATTACATTGAACAAAAATCCGATACACTTACTCCACTGTTCATGACGGCTCTGTTCATCAGCTTGTCTTCTCTTTAATTTGATTTTGCCTTTGGGAGCACCAATTCTTAACAGGTGAAGTGGCGGACTTCAAGAAAAAACCCAATAGGGCCTCAGAAAGGCTGATAGCTGACATTTATGGATCTTGATTTTTAGAAATTCCTCATGCATGTTTGCTCCCATTATCAACTACGTGTACCCTTAGTCCGAATCTGGGACCAAGATTGAGTGAACGACGAAACACAAACTACCAACACATATACAGGAAAAGAGTTTTCTTGAAAAGAATGTTTGCGAAATGTAAGTATCAATTACACTCATGTTATGAATTTCAATAATTAATAATTAATATCCGATTATAATCAATATTGAATATACATATTTAATCAATAATTATTAAAATAAATAAATACTTATAAATTAATGCAATTTTAAACACATAAAACCTCAATTTCACGAACCAAAGTTTTGATATAGTCATTTATATTTATATTCAAGTAATAATTTATTATTAACATCTTGTATTCGGCTCTTGTTTGAACTTTGTCATTGTTAGTCAACATCAGTGCTCCCGACCCCCCCCCCCCCTCCA
>NC_026155.1:9761500-9802408 GCF_000512975.1 Sesamum indicum | reverse complement strand
CTGCCCCCCCCCCCCCCCCCCCCCTTTCCTCCCCACCCCAACTGAAAAGACAAAAAAAAGAAAAAGAAATCTAACATCAGTGCACTAACCAAGTCCACATCCTCCAAAGTATTAAAATAAAATATGATATTTTGTAGCACCTCCTTTGACACTATACTTTATTACTTTAATTATCATTCTATCCTACTTTTTCTTAATTCCAACTTATTTTATAAGAAGTTCTATTTAATTAGTAAAATAAATTATATTCTTTATTAATGGAATATATAAATGTCATAAAGGTTAATTGACATTGTCAAAAATCGATATTTATTTTTCGCGGATGTATATAACCTAAAAAGGAGATAACACAGACATCTAACTGTACAAAATTTTAAACGCAAACCTCATAAAACACTAGTACCTTCAATAATCACATAGCCAGAGGTGTCGACTTCAGATGTCACGGTTAACTCACCTAATAAGAGTGACAGCACAACTCGAAATCCAATGTGTTTAATCTGTGTGACTTATTTTCTGAAAAATATGTGTAAGGAATGGATTGTCTACTCAATAAGTATAACTAACTAATTTATATATATACATGTAAGCAGCAAGTCAAATATAATGCAATCACACCAACCAACAATTTCTCGTGATATAACAATAACAGATGTAAGAAATAACCCATAATTATAAATCAGCCCACAACATAATATTTGATGTTATCACTTATTTTCTTAGGGCCCCTGCTTACTCCAATTAGAGCGCATCAGTCAATGATTTTGTCGGTCATCATTATCTCAATCAATGTTATATCATATACAACAAAGGATACCCATTGTATGTGAATATCCCCACACTATTCCAATTTGTAGCAATATCAACACAGGATATCACAACAAACATAACATCCCATACCACCTCAATGTGTAGTTAATAGTTATTAGCATAGGATATTCTCGGGTACTCTACGCGCCATGATATCTAGCTTTAATACATTTATTTTTTTATATCACATCATCAATCATATCATCATAAATCATTGATTACATTCCCCAACTAGGTAAGTCATCTTTTATTTCAATTCACAGTATCAACATTATTAACTTCATCATTCAATTTCATTTACCAATTATTTTCCAATCAATAACTTCCTCATTTGATTTCAATCAACAATCCATTATACGATCACATAATCATTGATTGGACTTCCGAACAATAAAACCACAAATAAGTACACAATTTCACATAATGACAATATAATCAAAATCAGCATTTAACAAATACCAATCAAGTTTACAACAAGCAAGATTACACATATATAGATCCAATTAACTATATTTACTTCAAATATCAAACCGGTTACAGTTGCTCAATCTTCTACTCTATCGTCACGTCCTATAATAAAGTAATACGTAATATATAGAAAGTATCATAAATTACGAACAAAATATTAAATAATATTCGTATATGTTTTTCTCCAAATCTTTTAATATTTTCCTTTATATCAAAGTTTAAACCTTTGTTCTATTTTTTGTAAATAACTAAACTTTTTAAATTTCTCAAATATATATTTAATTTATTGACTAACTCATAAGAACTCATTTTATTAAACCATTTATATCTTTATAACTAAAGTTCTTTACAACATTTATGAATTAAATTATTACAAAATTCTCATATTTTTTTAATAAACATAATAGTTCTCAAATATAATTTTCTAATACTTTTTAAATGTAATTTCTGAATTTTCAATCAATTCCTTATTACTATAGAATTTAACTAAATACCAATACATGCAATTAAGCATTTGGTTAATAGGCCTGATGAAATTGATTAAGCTAATTATAGTAAAGATTAAATCTTACGAACCTAATAATTTAATTAACCAATTATAACATTCATAAGTCAATTGTAATAAATTACACACTAATTTAAACAGTCAAACTCATAAAAATTTTCGATTAAATATTAGATCGGGCAATATAAATAACTTTTAATAAATGAAATAATCAAATAATATAATTATATAAATTAATATGAATTAAAATAAAAAAATTCCCGTACCTGTTTCCATTTTCGCGTTTAGTGTGTGTACACAAATGTGTGTGTGAATGTTTAACAAGAAAACAAAGTGAGGCGGTGGGTGGCAGCAAACCTTTTCCTTTATTCAAAATTATATTTTTCATAATGTCTTTTTTAATTTTTTTAAATAAATAAATTTATTCTTAAATATTCAAAATTTACTCATATTTTAATTTTTATTTATAATTAAATTTAAATATTTATATAATCCCTCAATTATATGTAAAAAAATCCTATAAATGTCATATTATTTATATATAAAAATTATTGTGGTAAACAAGTATAAGCATTTATGCGTACAATGATGCGTTGGAAAAGTTGAGGGTTCCTTTGACTTATAAATGATGCATTTTTGGTGGGTTAAGGCTGGTTTGTGTTGCTGACAACGTCCTTTAGTCCTCTCCCCTTGGTCTCCAAAGGGTAAAACAGCACCCCAATTCCAGAAATAAGTATAACAATCCCAAACAAAACAACTGCCAGTGTTTGATGGCACCCCCTCACCAGTGCCACTCCCACCAGAGGGCATATCATTCCCCCAATTCTCCCCATCCCGCTCGCTAGCCCAAACCCGCTGCCCCTCACACAAGTTGGATAAACCTGTACAAGAATTGGAGAACCTTCACATTTGTGCAGTCCAAGTTAATTAGTAAACGTGGCCAAAGCTGCCGTGGTTTTATGATCATACCTCTTTTGCGTAGAGGCTCAAAGTGGTAAACGCGGCAGAGAGGAACATGCGGCTGCTGACTAATAAAGCTGTAGTCACGGTTGCCTTGTGATGTGAAAGCAACGGTAGGATGAAGACAAGTGCTAGCATAGTCAGGATTTCCATACAACACTTGCGCCCTAACCTTTCTACCAGAAGCGTAGCCAAAAGCAGAGCTGGAAGTTCTGCAGGGGAATTGATGACATTGTGAGCTCTGAATTGTTTCAGATATTGAATGAGGAAGAAGCATTGATCAGGTAGTACCTGCTAAACAAGTGATGAAAACATTAACATAGAGGCTACCCTTCTCGACGTGGATGCTTAATGAGCGGCAGTCACTTTGATCACTGCTCAATGCGGAGATCATCAGTTGGATGCCGTAGTATGCAAATGTGTAGGCGATGAACAATATCCATGATAGAAGAGTGGTCCATAGTAAATCTGATGAGAAGAGTTGAGAGATAGATCCAAGCCATTTTTCGACACCCCTTCTCTTGCTTCTGCTTGAAGGAAGGAGACAAGTTTCGTCTGATGCAAAATTTTCTTCATCTGCCTGCACTGTTTGATGATGATCAGAGACAAGACAGCCGGCGGGAAGTTCTTTTTGATTGATCAGAGCTATTTTTCCCAAGACTCTGTCAGCTTCATTCGTTCTACCTCTCATGGCTAAGTACCTTGGACTCTCTGGCGCAGAATTAGACAAGAGCAGCACCACTAATGATGGGACGGAGGTTAAGGCAAGCAGCCACCTCCAACCCCATCTAGGCATGATAATCTACATCAAGAAAAAACAGTAATGAGAATGAAGCCCTCTAATTTTAGTGGCAACTGGCAAGCAAAGAGAGTAATGCAGGATTGAAGAACTAGTCAAACAGAATCTGGGGAAAAGGGATTATCACCCATGCAAGAGAAGCCTCCAGAAGCTCTCCAATTATCCAAGAAAACGACAGAACGAGGATCCAAGCCCCTCTGTTAGACGTCGGTATGAACTCCAAGAACCAGGCCAAAAACACATGCCCTCCCGCAGCCCCCAATCCAACGAGAAATCGAAGGACGACTAATGATTTGTAATCCGGGGAAAAGGCACTTAAAAGCCCGGCTGCAAATGTTACCATGGCTACACATCGAATTCCCACCCTGCAAGGAGAAAAACAGCTAAAAATCCTACTCCATAAAGACCAAAGTTTGAAGAAGAAGAAAAAGGGGTGGTCACCTTCTTCCATAAGCATCAGCAATGAAGCCCATGAAATACGCCCCAACAAGCATTCCACCAAAAACAGCAGTGGACAAAAGACTCTCCTCAGTGGGAGAAAGCGACCACTCAGATTCAAGTGCTGGCCCTATGAAAGAGAGCAGAGTGATTTCCATGGCGTCCGAAAAACAACCAATTCCAGCGAAAACCAGCGCCAGGCCCTGGAATGCCCCGAATCCCACACTCGAAAGTGCTTCATCCACCGTGTATCCACCACTCTCATCATCTCCCATCACAAGTCCACACTACAACACAAGTGATAATAAATGCAACAGTTAATCAAGCTTCAGTAAAACACTGAGAAGAGAGAGAAGCATTTACCTGCTTTGCAATGAGGAAGAACAACAACTACTATTCCTTTTCGGTCCTTCCCAGATAGCCTGAGATATAAGTTAAAACACACTTGGGAGAATTTTATAATATAAACTAACCAAATATGAGAATTTCAGGACGTAACAACCATATGCGTATTATTTGACGAGCAAACTCATAAAAAAATAATCTTATATTGAATTTTCATTTAAAATTTTTAAGTGTTAATGAAAAGCAAATAAATTAAAAGGATAATGGGAAGTAGTAGAATAATTTTAAGTGTGATGTCACATCTTCTCAATCACTTAAATAAGGAAACCACATTCCAAATCAAATAATAAAACAAGAATTGTGTCCCAAAAATTAAAAAACAAACAAATATATCAAAAAGTCAGTGCAACAAACATTTGGATCCTTCCAAACACAAATCAATAAAATAAAGTGATTATTACATTTCTCTTTTTTGAAATATAGTGTAATTAAATTTAGATTTGCTGTGGTTTGTAAAATAACATCTAGAATCCGTAATGTTTCATCTCGTCTAATAAATTAGTTAAAATTCACTGAATTTGCTGATATTAATAAAAAAACTGAAAGAAAATTAATATTATTGCAGTCTAACAATTTTTTTCTATCTAAACTACCCTTGTAATAGTGGAAATATACGTCCTCACATGTATTAACGCGTGAAGACGTATGAAGGTAATTGATCTTAAAAAGATTTATCTGACCTGCAATAAATCAGTAATAAGTCAATTGTGGGTAAATATAGATTTTTTTTCTAATATTTTTGTTAATATCAACAAACTCAATGAATTTTGATTAATATAGGGAATTGTTTGTTAGATGTAAACAAATTTTAAAAATGCTAGATATAATTTATTAAACTACTGGGGGCCTAGGTATAATTACACTAAATCTTATAGGAGAGAATTGTAATTACCCCTAAAATAAATAAATAATAACAGGAAAAGGGGTAGAAGACAATAGTGGTGCTCTGGATATTTTTGTTGTGACGTCACTTTTTTCATTAATTAAATATGTGACGATATAAAAATATCTCTCAGCATGAATAATTATTGGTCTCGCATTCTTTACTAATTTCACTGCATTACAAAAGAAAATAATTGGTTAAGACTTTAGACGCGTTTAAATTTAAAGTTACGGATTCGAGTTTTTTTATTTTATTTTTCGAACTCTTCAATTATTTAATTATTAATGTGATTATATAATTATTGTTTTTATTAAAAAAAAAGAAGTGGCACGTGCTTCTTCTTGATTTGTGCAACTCAATTATATCTTGTTCGAGCAATCATGTGTGAATTGGTTATTATCATTCCTTATTATTAATTAGCAATTGATGTTTATAATTAATTTTTAAAATTTTAATTTTGATCAACATCACAGTTCAAAGCACATTTTCATAATCATAATTTTTTTTATAAAAATAGCTACAAATTATTCATCAACACAATCCTTTTTGTTTGTTCGATGGTCCTCGTCAAGAATCATATTTCTTTGTAAAAGCGTAAAATTATATCTCAAAAGAGCACGTCAAATTGAGAAACAAGTCATCCATTCTTATCATCTTCTTCCATAAATTGAAAAATTGAAAAGCACTATAATTTATACGAATTTTGAAATTTAAAATTTAATATTTTCAAGAATCCATCCGCACTAGTACATATATATCTAGGGTTAATTAAGTGAGAGTACCACTTTGGTGTTTCACTTTTTTGGTATGCTAATTTATATAATTTTTAATATTTAATTTAATTAATTTATTTATTTTGTTAACTTCCCACCCTCCCACTCTTCTAAACCCCCACATTGCTCACTCTTTTTAACTTCTACAAACCCTTTATAATCTTTTTATTAAATTCTTTTTGAATATTTTTAATTACTTGAATAAAAATGTGTTTTCAAGAATATAAGTAATTTTTTAAATTTTTATTTAATTAAACGGGCTCATTTGAGTATGCCACACACCCTACTACTTATTATTTCTTTGGGGTTTTTTGTACTAAAATGGTGCATTTACGAGGCGTGGTAAAAAGAAAAATACCATTTTGCCCTTTCACTAATCAAACTATATTTTCAGCAAATCTATCTATATCAGATAAATGACTGAATAAATTGGAAGCAAATAATTAAAATTCGGATCTTAATTGAATATGTAGATTTATTGTTATAGTCTCAACCTAAATTGCATATAAGGCACGGGTTTTGTACTAGTTCTTCTCATAAATCTTGATTTAAATTTTTGTTCTGGTGATCACAAATTAACGTGTTACATTAGTTTTTATACGAGATTTTTATTACATCTTCTATTTCATTTTGCTTCCAACGATGAGGTGCAAATCGAGCAACCTCAACAATTGGATCGTTCTTAGTTGCTAACAACGTCCGTTAGTCCTCTCCCCTTCGTCTCAAATGGGAAAAACACAACGCAGATACCAGAAATAAGTATAATGATCCCAAACACAACAACTGCAAGTGTTTGATGGCAACCCCTCACCAGTCCTACTGCCACCAGAGGACATATCATACCACCGATTCTCCCCACAGCAGTTGCAAGTCCGTAGCCACTGGCTCTTACAGAAGTTGGATAAACCTACATATGGATTGAAGAACATTCATATTTCTGTTCACCTCTCACGCCAAGGCTAGCCCGAAGCCGCTGGACCTCACAGAAGTCGGATAAACCTGTACACGAATTGGAAATGTTCGTATTTGTGCAGACGTAGTTAATTAGTAAATGTGGGGAAAGCTAATATTGTTCTATAATCATACCTCTTTTGCATAGAGGCTCAAAGTGGTAAACGCGGCAGAGAGGAACATGCGGCCGCTGACTAATAAAGCTGTAGTCACGGTTGCGTTCTGATGTGAAAGCAGCGGTAGGATGAAAACGACTGTTAGCAGCGTCAGGATTTCCATACAACGCTTCCGGCCTAACCTTTCCACCAGAAGCATAGCCAAAAGCAGAGCTGGAAGTTCTGCAGGGGAATTGATGACATTGTGAGCTCTGAATTGTTTCAGATATTGAATGAGGAAGAAGCATTGATCAGATGGTACCTGCTAAACAAGTGATGAAAACATTAACATAGAGGCTACCCTTCTCGGCATTTTTGGGAAAGATGCTTAATGAGCGGCAATCACTTTGATCGCTGCTCAACGCGGAGATCATCAGTTGGATGCCGTAATATGCAAATGTGTAGGCAAAGAACAATATCCATGAAAGAAGAGTGGTGCATAGTAAATCTGATGAGAAGAGTTGAGAGAGAGATCCAAGCCATTTCTCAACTCCCCTTGTCTTGCTTGAGAGAAGGAGAGGAGTTTCGTCCTCTGGCTGACTTGTTTGATAATCAGAGACAAGATTGCCGGTGGGAAGTTCTTTTCGGTTGATCAGAGCTATTTTTTCCAAGACTCTGACTGCTTCATTTGTTCTACCTTTTATGAATAAGTACCTTGGAGTCTCTGGCGCAAAACTAGACATGAACAGCACTGCCAAAGATGGGACAGAGGATAAGGCAAGTAGCCACCTCCAACCCCATCTAGGCATGATAATCTACATCAATAAAAACAGAATTGTGAATGAAGCCCTCTAATTTTGTGTCTAGCAAAGAGAATATGCAGGATTAAAGAACTAGTTAAGCTGAATTTGGGAAAAGGGATTAGCACCCATGCAAGAGAAGCCTCCAAAAGTTCTCCAATTATCCAGGAAAACGACATAACGAGTATCCAAGCCCCTCTATTAGAAGTCGGTATGAACTCCAAGAACCAGGCTGAATAGACATGCCCCCCCGCAGCCCCGAATCCAACGATAAAACGAAGGACGACTAATGATTTGTAATCCGGGGAAAAGGCACTTAAAAGCCCGGCTGCAAACGTTATCATTGCTACACCTCGAATTCCCATCCTGTAGGGAGAAAAATGACAATATTACAGCTGAAAATTTGAAGAAGAAGGAAAAGAAAAGGGGCTGGTGACCTTCTTCCATAAGCATCAGCAATGAAGCCCAAGAAATATGACCCAACAATCATTCCACCAAAAACAGCAGTGGAGAGAAGACTCTCCTCAGTGGGAGAGAGGGACCATTCAGATTCAAGTGCTGGCCCTATGAAGGAGAGCAGAGTGATTTCCATGGCGTCCGCAAACCAACCAATTCCAGCGAAAACCAGCGCCAGGCCCTGGAACGTTCCAAACCCCACACTCGAAAGTGCTTCATCTACTGTGTATCCATCACTCTCACGATCTCCCATCATAAATCCACACTACAATAGAATCGATAACGTAAAGAACAGTTTCCCAATACTGAAAACAAGAGGGGGGAGAGAGGGAGAGAGAGACAGAGACAGAGAGCGAGTTAATTTAAAGCCACTGTTAAAATACACACACACACACACACACACACTGACATGCAGGAAACAGAGAATTTCATATTATAAATTAGGGATAATTACACTTACTCCCCTATAGTTTGATATAATCATATGTAGACCCCTTTATATTTAAAAAATTATATTTGATATCCCTAAAGTTTACCCCCATCTACAAATAAGTCTATTTATTAATCAAATTTACTGAATTTATTGATATTAACAAGAAAAAATTGAATAGAAATTGATATTTAATTCCGATTGACTTATAGTAGAATTATTTGAGTCAAATAATTTTTTTTTCTAACTAAACTGCACTTATAACAATAAAGATATACCTCTTCACTTGTATTAATATGCGAAAATGTATAAGAATAATTCGATCATAAAAATATTTATTTAACCAATAATAAATTAGTAATAAGTCAATTAGGGGTAAATATGAATTTTTTTTTTAATATTAACAAATTTAATAAATTTTTACTAATAGATAAATGCAATTATCAATAGAAGCAAATTTTAGAAATAGTAGATGTAATTTTTTAAATTATAAAAAAATTAAATATAATTATACTAAATTTAAAAAATGAGAGAGTGTAATTATCGAACGTGAAAATTAATGTGTGTCGGAATGTAATAAACAAGTAGAGGTATCTTTTGGTACTGGTCATGTAATATTCTTTAATCATCTTCATCATTTAAATGAAGAAGCATTAAAGCATCATTATGAGTATTTATACCTATAATCATGCGTTGAAAACGTTTTAAGTTCGACCATTGTTTGAAATTCTATGAACAAATTTAAAATTACGAATTCGAGTTTTATTGAATGAATGTGTGAATTTTTGTTTCATTTTATGTGAACTTATTATAAATTTTGTTTCGTTATTCTTATTTAAAATTGATGTATTAATTAAACTGATATAATATTAAATTTATTTAATATTTATATAGTGATGCATCTACAACTAAAACAAATGATGTAAAATAAAGGAATAATGGGCAATTGTGGGGCCTCCAGATAATATTAAATGTGATGCCACATCATATCAATTATTTAATTAATTCAAGAATATTCTCAAATCAAATAATATTAAAATAAATAAATAATACAAAACATCAAAAATAAAAAGGGGTGAGTGCACCATTTGGATAGTTTCAAGCACAAATGAGTGAAAAAAAATAAATAAATGATAGTAGGTAAAGGGGTGTAGAAGACAGAAGTTGTGGTCTGGATATTTTTGTCTTGATGTCACTTTTCTTATTTAATAAAATATATGAAACCTTATAATAATATCCCTCAACATCAGTAATTATTGGTCTCACGTTCTTACTAATTTCACCATATTGAAAAGGAAAATAAATATGTGATTTATTTCAATTTTCAATTTTTTGTTGGGATCCGATGTTACTTTGATTAAAGTTCATATCTGCCTAGAAAAACTGCAAAAGCCCTCTTTGTGATAACATCTAGAGAACAACTCTGATCGGTGTTGGCCCGACTTGAACCACTGAGGCATTTATGCATCAAAGAAGAAGCAACATACCTGAACTGGGATTTGGCATCCAAATTCTAATCCATTTTGACTCAATGGAATTCAAAACATAACCTGTATGATATGCATTTCTCTGTTGCTCCTCAATGATTTAATTATCATTTGTCGTTCCGTTAATGCTACGGGGAGCTGAGTGGGATTGAGCAGAGCAGAAAGAGTTGACTAAAGTTTTTCGATAATAATAATATCCACTAGTATAAACTTCCAACGATCAAATGTTGTTCGGTTCTAGTTATGTACAGCGACGATGTCGTTCAGCTGCCTTCCCTTGGTTTCAACTTTGAAGAGCAGCACACTAGTTCCTGAAAGGATCATTACAGCTTCAAATAAACTTATTGCAGCCATTTGGTGGCAACCAGAAACCAACTCCACGGCCACGTAAGGACATATCATGCCTGCGATTCTTCCCACAGCGCTGGCAACACCCACTCCTGTTGTCCTGATGGATGTTGGATATAACTGCAGAGAAGAGAAAATAATACAGCAGTTGCGGTATGGTATTTGTTCTAGGAATGCATCCGATGCAAGTAAGTTTCAAGCCTTTAGCACGGAAAAAAGAAGCAAAAGGTGACTGAAGGTGGAAAGAGAAATACTATGTCTTACCTCTGGGCAGTAAATGCCAGCCACTGTATAGGTCCCGATGAGGCACATGCGGGCTCCGAACAATAGAGATGTGGTTAGCAGTTCATTTTGGTGAAGCATCAGTGGTAAAAGAAATATGAAGCTGAATGCATACATAAGCACCAGTGAAATCCTGCGGCCGACTTTGTCTACAAGAATGGCCGATAGAATGAGCCCAGGAAGCTCTGTGAACACATCATACATTGATCAGACCATGCACTTCAAACTAAAGAAGATTATGAGAATCACATGGCAGAAGGACAACTGATCCACAAAATCAAGTAATCTAGATACCTGCAAAACTAGTGATGAATACATTTTGGTAGAGGCTAGAATCTGTCAGCTGGTTTGAATGTATAACAATTGCTCCACATTTACTTTGCCTACTGCTGAACTCCGAGGTCATCAACACAACCCCATAATACAAAAACGAATTTGCAAAGTAGATTACCCACATGAGTAGGGTCGTTTTGATTAAAGTTGATGATAGAAGTGTGAATAATGAGGAGAAGCCCGAATTAGAACTAGTACTTTTATTTCCCATGGTTGACAGTAATTCAGTATTTTCAGAAGTAGTAAGTTCCTCATCCAGCTCGCTCATTTTATCAGAAACAAGGATACCGGAAGGAAGTTCTGTACTATTAATCGAGGCCATTTTCTTCAAAACGTTTTGTGCATCAGAGGTCCTGCCCTTCAGGTATAGGTACCTTGGAGACTCTACTGTAAAAAAATATAAGATAAATGCTGCTAAACAGGGCACTGATGATAGTGCAAGTAGCCACCTCCATCCAAGTCTAGGCATAATGATCTGCAGAAAAGGTGAAGAGGAAGATTTCAACAATAAATTATAGATTGATGTGTTCTCCAACAATAAATGGATGCTGAAAGGCGAAAAACAGAAAAGACAATTGAAATACATCTAAAAACGTATATACGACTTGAAGTTAAAAAATGTCTATTTCGAAATACACCCTACTGGAGTATGTCACATAACTACATACATGATCAAAGTTGGATTTTAATGATGTTTGACAGCCAAATATTTAGGATGGCTGCTCACAAGTTTGAGTTGAAGAGAACTCGTAAAACTTATTTCAAGATCTAAATATCTAAAAATGATGGACATTGGATTAGGCCTGCTGATACATAAAATAAATTGAAGAAGCTATTTGGGGCTAATGGATCATTTTTATCAGTAACTTCCATCACTTGGTAATACTTTAGCTGTTCATGCAATCTCAGAGGTCAGCTTTCTATGCTGACTTTACGATATAAAAAAGAAGATAACATGCGGGAATTTAAGAATGAAGAAAAACGGAAAGCAGGAGAAGGAGGAAGAAATAAGACCATAAAACTTCAGATGGAAGTTAGGAATTAAAAAGAAAAGGGAAACATGCACCAGAATAAGCTACAGAAGAAATCAAAGATTATATGACTAAGCTATTAAACTAATGACCTAAAAGGCTACTAGTTCAACGAAAATTATAATGCTTCAGGAAATGAAAGTATCTGCAAATTTAGTCTAATAACGAAATATAAAGAAAACAGATCTTACCAAAAGAAACCAAATAAAAAAGGAAAGAAAGAAATAAACATACAAAAGAAGAACCATAAAATACTCTTGACTACGCGAAGAGAATGCAAAGGATCAAGTTAGACAAATACTGCACTAAATGACGAGGGTTGTTGATTTCTCCCATCTAAATAGGATGACAATAGCTTCATCTTCAGAAGCTAAGAACGATCAGGGGATGGCAACATGAGCAACTTTCAAATTTAGTGTTGTGATAATTAAAGGATAAAGGGCATACCCATGCCAATGAAGCCTCAAATATCGTTCCTATTGTCCAGAAAGTGGAAAACACAACCATCCACATGCCCCGGTTTTGCATGGGCACAAACTCAAGAAACCAGGATGAGTACACAGGTCCGCCACCCAGGCCAATGCCAACTACCATGCGGAAGATGACCAATGAAATATAATTTGGGGCAAAGACACTAAGAATCGCAAATATGCTAGTTACGACAGCAATACTTAGAAGGCCCATCCTGGTGATCAGAAATATTGTTAGATGATTACTCTGAATATCAGTTTGAATATCTGTACATGAAAATGGGTTGATACGTTGAAAAATAGTTCCCAGATACTTCAAAGAAACATTTCATTACATCTACTCTGGGTTAAAACCTGAAGTGGTATCTAGCAATACATAGAAATATGCAACGAAACCAAAGAGAAAAAAACAAATTGTTCCGGCAAATAGTTGACAAGCGAAGTCTAGTCCACAATATATAAATATAGAACAAAGGAAGAACTGTTCCAATGGAGTTAATACAAACTTAAGCCACTTAAAATGGTTTTCTGTCTCTCCCAGGTCAATATATATCATACTTCATATTCTTCTCTAACGGCAATTATTTTACCGAAACTTTGCATAGGCTCAATATATACCTTAAGTGCGGAGCAAGTAACACGCTACATAATTACTATAACCAGTTAGAAGCTTTTAATAATTCTTTCCCATGATCTATTGTGCTTCACTATAGATTTTCGCTAACAGTGTATGTTGTTCAAAACTAACCAACTTCTGGAAAATGCACTTCCTGAATTGATCTTGATATAACTCTAATATTCGTGGGGTTCGACAACAGAGACATACTCGGAAAAAGGAAATAAAGTCGGGACATTCAAATGAATATGCAACACATGTGTAACATTTCATTCTCCTCACAAAAGCACATTTGCAAATTTATACACTTTACACATTGATAACCATTCTGCTTCAAAACTAGGAACTCAAGGGCTTGCCTTCTTCCATAATTGTCCGATATGATTCCCCACGCATAAGCTCCAATAAGCATACCAGCAAAAACCACTGTGGTTATCAAGCTTTCTTGGCCAGATGAAAGCCCCCATTCAGCTTTAACAGAGGGTCCTATAAAAGACAGTATCATCACTTCCATTGCCTCAGCCATGGCCCCAAGTCCCGCATAAGCCAGCACCAGAGCTTGGAATCTACCAAACCCCAGCACCGTAAGAGCTTCATCAATTGTGTAAACAAGCTCCTCATCATTATCCACCACCTGCTAATTCCAAACCAATAAATCCAAGAGCAAAACATTGGATATATAATTGTCCAAGAGGAGCATACAATGCTGGGATGCAAGATTTCTCCTTTCTACAAAACCCAAGAAACTAAAATATGAAAGACCCTTTTTCAAATACATCAAGATCTTCTTTTGGGATATCAGCAGCCCTAAGAAATGCAAACAAAATCAAGAAATGCCCTTTTCAGTTCTTCCCATGTTTTTCCCTTTTCAGATATCAGCAGCATCCAGAAACTGATGCAGTGGGTCTCTAGTAACTACAAATACATCGAGGAAATACTTACTTCACTGCTCATGATGGCTGTGTTCATCAGTTTGTCTGACCTTTAATTCAGGAGCAGCAATTCTCAACAGGTGAAGTGGCGGATTGTTCAATGAACTCGCGCTGTACTTGAACTTGTTACGTTTCCGTATTCAGTTGCCCATACAAAAAATCCAACAAGGTCTCATACCTTGATTTAAGAACTTCCGTACCCAACACTTACTCATTCTAGTTCTAGGTTGGGGCCCAGATTTGATCGTAAGAGAAAACAATAGATTGCTGTCGACATTTGGTCGAGTTCAAGCTAGACTTATTGATTCAAGGAAAAATTAAAAGATTTCTCGTCCGGCTGTTCGCTGTGTAATTATAACTAAATTTCATGTAATTTAAAAAAATTATATTTAATATATTTTAAATTTATTTTTATCCAATAAATAAGTTTATTTATTATTCAAAGTCTATTAAATTTCTTGATATTAATAAAAGAATAAATAAAAATTTATTTTTAATTTTAATTAATTTATTATTGACTTATTATAGATCAAATAAATTTTTTTTTTGCTAAACTACCTTTATAACGATGAAAATATACCTTTTTATATATATTAATGTATTAAGATGTAAAGGTAATTTGATCATAAAGAGATTTATTTGACTTGCAATAAATCAAAAATAAGTTAATATGGGGCAAAATATATATTTTTATCTATTTTTTTATTAATATCAACAAATTTAATTAAATTTGACTAACATATAAACTTATCTGCTAGACAGAAACAAATCTAAGAGGTATTAGATGTAATTTTTCAAACAATAGAAGAATTAAGTATAATTACACAAAACCTTAGGAGATGAGAATGTAATTATCCTTTGATTGAATAATATCGAATTTCAACTTTAAATTTTTAAATTCGATTTTAACTCGATCCAATTAATAAAAAAATATTTAAAACTATCAAATTATTTGAGTTCGACAGATCATCCACTTTTAATTAATATTTATCAAATTTGATTTGATTATTAATCAAAAAAAATTCTAAATAAAAATTTTCAAGTCGTTCCAACAATAATGCGCTCGATGATTTAATTACAGGCACAGCTCTACGAGAAATTCTACTTGAAAGACATACCCATGTTGAGAAGAACATGGGCCAGTCAATAAGGCCCAATAATCCTCAAAACCTATTACTTTATGAAAAGCCCATAATACTTAAGTCTAGCCCAGTATCAGTTTGGGCCGGGTTTCGCCCATCAGGGAACCACATCCGGATAGAGAATTCCAGAAAACCCTCCACTCCGACGTTACCTTTTTATTACCATCAATAAAACGTAGTTAACATTAATTAATCAGAATTATCAGTCTTACAAATTCAAAGTCCAGCTCCAGCCAGTCAATATTGAACCACAAATCTTGGAATCAGCTGCCATTCGCCCACACCCCACCACGAACCTTCGCGAATCAACCAAACCCCGCCTCCCTAATCATCAATTTTCGAAGAAGAATTTCAGAGATTCTTGGTTTCGGTTTTCAATTCCATTTCTGTCTTCTGTATTTCGTTGCATTATTGTCAGCTTCTTGATCCGCATACGGAGGAATGGAGGGAGGTGCGGCGGCCGTGTCGGCGGAGAAGACGGTGGAATCGGCTTCGTACACGTATTGGGTTCGAGAGGTGAGCCGTGATGCCGCGCCTTTACCTGTGCCGAAGAAGATTGACCCGGCGGACGTCTGCAATCAACCTAACCAAGCCCACCTCGGGTCGGCCTGGAATAGGGTATGCATTTCCGAGATAGAGAAAAGTTATGATTTTGGCTTGTTCAATTGAAAAAGAGCACATCTTTCAGTGTTGTCTTTTTGTTTGTCTTTCTGGACTTATTGGTATAGAAGTTAATTGAATGGAGATGTTCTGAGAATTTGTATGCGTAGAGCTGTGAAGAGGGGTCTTTATCAAATGATGTGTAGGAATGTGGTGTTTATGAGATTTAGGATTGATGAAGAATAAAAGACTGGGGTGAAGGGAATAAGTTTCCGTCACTCTTAACGAATCTTTGAAGGCAAACAAGACATTCCAGTGCTCTATACGGCGCAAGAATTTCTTATGTATCTTGTATGTGATAAATGGAAGCTAACACATTATCTGTTACATGGCATGCCAATCATTGTAAACAAATGTGTGCTACAACATTTCCTTCAGGGGTTTGTTTGCTACATCAGGGGGTTACACTTACAGATTCTGCAATTTCAAATCATGATACTGATGAGTCCATGTTGTTGTATTGACTGCTTACATAGTTTCTGTGTCCGTCGCACCTCGTCTTGATGGTTGATTTTAGGTTCGTGTCTGGGATTCTGTGGAATAGAGAGGTTTTTAATTCACGTGGTCTGACAGTCATTGATTTGGATGCAGTAGCTTACGGGTTTAAGCTCATTTTGTCTATTCTAACGTTGTTGTGTTTGCTAACCTTAATTTGCTCTATGCAGGCTGGAACATGGGAGGAGAAAAATTTAAATAAATGGGCAACTGATAGGATTAAGGTTGGCACCTATAAACATTTGCTAAATTCTTTTACTTTTTCCTGTTTGGTACAGTCCTAAAAGTCTCATTGTAGACCTGTATAAAGTTGCAGTATGGATGTGGACATGGAGATTAGGATGAATAAAGGAGAAAGGAAAATACTATAGGACTGAAGGAAAATATTTTAATACCATTATGAACTTCATTATTGATGTGAAGAGGCAATATGTTAGATCTTGGATTTTTGATTTTACAAATCTTGGTGTGAGCTTTCTGAAGAATTAACTTTTTCAGAATAAAAAAATGCCTCCAATGGTAGATTTCACATAAATTTCAGATGTGATATCATAAAACCGCTCTGAAACTTGTGCATGATTGACAAAAATCCTGGCTGTACCTTATGCACTGGCATTAAGATTCCGATGTCTCTTTGTCGGTCTTTCGTTGCAGGAGTTGCTTGCGTCTGTGGGGTCCCTGGAGTTCTCTGACGGTAAGGCAGAAATAGCAGAAGTCACAAGATGCTCTGGAGATGTGAGTGCCTGTTAAATAGTTACATGTTGAAAAATTTATTTTCTTGTGAGCTTTTGCAGATCAGTTCCCAAGTGACTTTGCTCAATCGTGTTAAGATATTCGCACCAGTTAACTTTTATTTATGTTCCTCTATATCTGGAAACTTAATATAGATTAATCTCTGTTAGAGTCTGCGGTAGTTATTCGAATTGTTTCTTATCACTTTCCTTAGATTGTAAGTGGGCAAAATTCTGCAAAAAGTTATTGATATTAGTTACTGTAAGGTTAGAAAATGTAATTATATTGGTCGATCTAGTCAACGTTATCAGTTCAGTAGAAAGCTTAATCAAACACGTGGAAGATCTTGGCAATAAAAGTGCAAGGAAGGACCGGTACCTTACATTTTTGCTATCATTTTCTATCCTTAGGCATTTGTTCAAGATGTCAGATACTATATTACAAAATTCCCTTGCTGGTTCCAAGACAATTTGGTTGTTGTCTGTTGGTTACACCAGGTCCTTTTTTCTGATTTCATTATGTTGCAGTTTTATTCACATTTTGTTTCTGACTTCTGCATGTATGACGAGAGAGATAACATGCTATACATCTAAGGCCCTGCTCAGTTCTTAGCAAAAAAGAATCTATACTTTATTTGGTTACATTCCATAGAATAGGGCAGAGCTGTTCGTAGAATTGGGATACTCATCTAAAGAAACCAGATAGTAATGCCATTTACTTTTTCTCAAACAACCAAATAATGGTAGGGGAGTAAAAGTGTTGATATCGGTGGAAAATCATTATAGATTGGACTGACATGGTTGTTTGAGATAAGCTTGATTTGACATTAAAACAATAGTTTCTTAGTTACCACTCAAATTTCTTGTTAATCATGTGAGTCAGCCATGATTTAATAAGCATCTTCGTGCAGGCATTCTTGGTTACCGTCCGAAACAAAAAGCGGGTCGGCTATACCTATGAGTTAACCTTACAAGTCAAAGGTAACGCCATTTATTCCTTCCGGAACTTGTGCAATCATTTTATGCTGTTTTTGTGTTTGTCTTCATATTTATCTTTCGCATACGTGCTTCAACATGAAAAATAGGGGAGTGGCATATCGGTGGAGAAAAAAAGAAGGTGAAAGGCCACATAGATGTAGCAGAGTTCTCCTTGGGCGAGCTGGATGACTTGCAGGTATGTTACATTAATTACTCAAGTACTTGTAGGCAGGAATTCAATAGGCCGCAAGGAGATAAAACATGTCTTGTTTCCGTACAGTGATATGCTCTCCATGTGTCTGTTTGCGCGTGAATATGTATATATACATTCCCTAGCATATAAAGCTTCCGAGCCTCAAGGAACTCAATTTCAAATGGTTTGAAAATACCCTCATGTTCTGCAGATTCAAGTGAAGCTCAGTGAGGACAAGGACGTTGCTGCACAAGATAAGCAGCGGATCCTCCAGGACTTGAAATCGTTCTTGCATCCCCTTAAGGAGAAACTGCTTCAATTTGAGGAGGAACTCAAAGCTCGGTAGGGGCAAGACGTGACGGTGCGATTCTGTGTGGTAGTTGATGATCACATAGACCAAATTGATTTGTGATTGTACTGAATGTAACTGTAGCCCTTACCAAAATAGACACCAAAGTCTTTTAGATTTGTTGTAATGGATAATGGAGTTTAAGATAACTTGGTACTTTGTCTGTCCAATGATTTTGTTGTCTAACAATCATAAATTCTAGTGTAGTGGGTTCAACCTGTCGGATTTAATTCTGAGTTTGGTCAAATCAGATCCATTAACATCCCTCATATCTGATCCATTAATATAAATTTGATCATTAAAAATTATGCTAGCATTATGTTTAATCTAGGATTAATGGCTATTAAGACATAAATTCCATTTTTTTATTAATTTAATTATAATTGTTAGTTTATTATAAATAAATTGTTATTCATGTTGACTCTATATGTATGTATTTACCTATGAATTTTATTTTGGTGCTAAACTTGATATTTTTGAGTATGAGGTAACGAGTCATAAATGTTAAGACGTACGTATGTTCTACTTTAATACTAGTAGTTTGTTTATTTCAAC
Organism: Sesamum indicum; assembly: GCF_000512975.1. NCBI lineage: Eukaryota > Viridiplantae > Streptophyta > Magnoliopsida > Lamiales > Pedaliaceae > Sesamum > Sesamum indicum. Next base: position 9,783,033 of record NC_026155.1, on the reverse strand, counting down.
GGTAACTATTAATTAGTGTTTTGATTTATTATCTATTTTAATGGTAGTATAATTCTTATTCTGAATCATAAATTGTTTATTTTAATAATTATTATTAATTAATTATAAGTATTATAAATTGTTATTTAATTATTAATTAAATTCATGATACAATAGGCAATTCCTAAAAATGAAATATGTATACTCCCTTTCTCTTCAAGCTACAGAATGATTTTCAATATCCGAATTGGAGAAGTAACATTGACTTGCAAGTATGATAATTATATCCGCATTCTTCAATTTATGGTTTATTTAAATATGTTATTTTTATCTTTTAAAAAATTATGGATACATTCCTCAAAAATATCAATATTACTCTATTTTTTGAAAAATTACACAAATACTTCAACAGCGTCAGTAATATTATATAAACTATCCCTATTTGTTGGCTATGAAGGTGATTTCTGTAATTAGACAAAAGATGCGTATAGCTTATATAAATAGACCATAGATCATGAAATTTAAATGTAATTATCCCTAAAAGTAACACAAAACTCCAAAAATGCGTCTACTTTTACTCAGATTGTTTTGATTCTCACTAAATCAACATATTACATTAAGCCGTACAATTTGATCGTTACTATAAATACATAACCCAAAATATTAGGTATGAATCATTTATCGTATTTATTACTTCTTAAGTTATTTTTGTACTAATTTTTACTGATTTAAATATCGAAAAGCTATCATTAGAACTTACCTTATATTCTCTTACAGAGCTTTGTAGAGATAGGATCAGGAGGAGCAGTTTGACTATATAAAGCGAAGTTGAAGAACATAAACATAAAACTACGATACCTCAAATAAAAAAAATTAAAAAAAAAAAGCATATTATGATCTATTTACATAAATTAATTTTTATTTTTATTTAATTATGAAAACCACTGGTGTAGTGTTGTTGACGTTTTTGGGAGTGTATATATAATTTTTCAAAAAATATGCATGATTTCTTCAAATAATATTGATGTTTTTTTTTCTTTGTATGTATAAATTTTTAAAATACAGAGAAAATTTATGTAAATAGACACTCATATTATTATATAATTATTAATTACATAATTAGGAGTTTGATTGTGATATGTGTTTCTAATAAATTGAGTTCAGACTTTGTATCTTTGATTACTTATTATCATATTCATCTCCTTTTCCTCAAAAAAGAAAAACAAGGCAGTCAATGGTTGGGAATATCATCAACCACCAAGAGCATCTGATTGTCTGTAAAATTAATAATATATTTATTGTGTAATTGACGCATAATTTAAAAAAAAGTGATTAATTACATGATAAGTGTGCTATATTTATTCTATAATTTGTTCGGACTTAATTTGGGTAAAAAAATTTCATGTTATATCTAATTTTTTTGTGATTATTTATGGATATATTAGATGTTCGAACAATCCACACAAGCACCATCTCAGTTAGTGTAATATTATCCAAAATTGAGTGTCGAAATACAAAACTCAATACTAACATAAATACTAATGTCAAAAGTCGAATACTTTTGCATTAATCGAATCGAGTTCGAACAGAAGTCAAAAGTTTATCCGAGTAATGATCCCAAATTATGTTATGCAGGAAATGTATGATTGGATTACTGCTAATAAGTCATGTCAGACTAAGATGTAATGCCTAAAACATAAGAAAAAACAAAAGGGTTGAGTCATTTTAAATTCAATGTTGGATCGTATAATTAGGCAAAGTTTTTAGGTGGATTTGGTAGTGTGACTGGGTCATCTTAGTTCCAATCATCGTTTCCTCTCAAATCAGAAGTCAACACGATGCACCAAATCCAACGGCGCCTTTGATTTCATCTTTCAAAATTATTTTTGTATTTTTTTAATTTGAAAGTTATTTTCATTTTATGAACTATTTTCATGGCTACACCATTTGCATTTTCTTTTGGAATAATTACACTCTTCTTTTTTTTTTAAATTGGTGTAATTATACATAAATCTCCTAGTTTAAAAAATTATATTTTGCACTTCTGAAGTTTGTTTTCGTCTAACAAATAAGTTCCTCCATTAACCAAAATTCATCGGATTTGCTGACATTAACCAAAAAGTAAAAAAAAAAAACTACATTTACCTCCGATTGATTTATTACTGATCTATTATAGGTTAAATAAATCTTTTTATGATCAAGTTATCTCCATAGTCTTCACGCATTAATGCATATGAGAAGGTATATTCTTCACCGTTATAAGGGTAGTTTAGTCGGGAAAAAAATGTTTGATCTATAGTAAGTCAGTAACAAGTCGATCGATGTAATTATCCATTTTCATTCAATCTTTGACTAACGGTGGGACTTATTTGTAAAACGGAAGCAAGTCTCAAGGGTGCTAGACTTAATTTTTCAAACCACTGTGGGTCTACGTATAATTACATAAAACTTCAGGAAGGGAGTGTAGTTATCCCTTTTCTTTTTCTTATATAGAAACTATAATTACATGATTACATCAATATTTTAATAAATTAGGCGATACACCGATTTTGTCAGTATATCAATGTAACCAAGAACTAATAAAGTATGTAAATTATAATAAACTTATATAAAGTGATACAAATAAATATTCATACATCTAATAGGACTCGAACTCATAATTTTTAATTTATTCATAAAATCTTAATCTTAACAACTCGGCTATTGATAAGGGTAAGTGAACGTTGTTAATAAATAAAACATTTAATGAGCTTGATTAAGATATAGTTGAAATTGAGTATATATCAATTAGATGCATGAGAATATTAATTAAATATATTAATAAGACCAAATATTCAAGATAATATTAAATTATTAATTGAATATTTTCTTTTATATTGTTAATTAAGACAATAATTATGGTTCAATTAACTATGAAAACTTTTGCTTCGAAATTCGAATTTATATCATACTTTTCTCTTCTTTTTTTTAAATAGAAAAAAATAGTGAATTACATTATTAATATAGTTAACATAAGATGAGGTAAAGAAAGGACATTATAACCCACGATATTTATTCATTCGTCAATCCTATAAAAAAAACCCTCTTTTATTTGTTTACGCACATAGTATAATATTTCGATTGAGATATGGGTGAAAAATGACTTTCCACCACACACACACACACACGATCACAGACACATGTTTGAGTCTCTCTCTCTCTCTCTCTATATATATATATAGGTCGCAACGGTACGGATATGGGTAGATTCGAGACCCCCCTGCCTCGGTACAAAGTTCGTCGGGCAGGTCTAATCCGATAAATTCAATTTTTTTTATTTATTTCATAAATATACATATACATATAAATTTAACAAATCAGTTACAAATAAAAGTGCTCATGACCTAACTTAAATATTCAAGTTTAAAAAATAAATTTATTTGCTCAACAATAAACAAATAAATAATACAATAATTTTTTAGTGTTTATTTTACCAAAATAAATTAAAATAATATACACATATATATTAAAAAATTATACCAGGGAGGGGCTGTCCCAAACCGATCGAGTCCGAATTCTTAGGATCCACTACCCGCCTCACATTTAACTTTTTGGACTCGAACCCGCCCCATTAAGGACAGGTCCGGGGCGGATTCTGCCGGATTTGAGTTCAATATGCCATGCCTATATATGTGTGTCCGCGTGTGTGTGAACTACGACGAATATTTGTACTTTTTAATAATAGTTTCATAGCTACGAGATTATGAGTTCGAGAATCAACCGATTAATTTTACCAAACTATTATAATTATTTTATGGTTTTGTCAAGTCAAATAAAAGACCTCGCAAATCTTCAATTAAACGCTAAGAACGAATATTTGCAAATTGCAATTAACCAATGATTCATCACTTAGATAATTATGAAGAAGAAGTATTTTACACGACTGAGTTGTGTTGAATAAAACATTGTAACCGTGTACGTGTTAAAATCCTTAATTATTTTATGGGACAATACATATATAAGGACATTTAAATATTAAATTGTAAATACCATGTCAAGTCAAAATTGGTCAAAATTGAAAAGGTCACTACTTAATTAATTAGTCAATATCCAAAACTCACCACCCTTATTATTTAATTACAATTAGTAGTAGTATATTACAAAACCATGTAAATTTGCACCTTGCAAAAATTATAATTTAATTTCTGTAAGTGTAAGGTGGTAATTTTAGTTCTATATAAATTTATTATAATTATTTTATTCTGTAATTTTAGAAAATTTCACATGTTAAGAACAAAAATGGCTGAAATTTACTTAATTGAGCATAAAAGTGTACGTGACCAGCTCGATTAGGTATATTTTTCCAATTATTTTGTTCTTAATGTACAAAATTATTATTAAAATTATAGAATAAAATTATCAAAATTGATTCGTATAGGACCAAAATTGTCATTCTCATATTTTCATGACTAAAATTGAAATTTTTCTTTCCAACTAAAATTTTTAATAATCATATGCTAGGCATGTGCGCTGCACCGTTAAGTTGTAGATAAAAAAATTGATGAGGACCAAAAACGCTAATTTTTATAAGTTACAAGACTAAAAGTGCTAATTTCATAATGAATGGGACAAAAAATGAAATAAACTTAACTTATTGGACCAAAAACGTTATACACTCTCTACATTAGTTTATTTATATTATTGTAAAAATATCCTATTATTTTATCAATTTTTGAATACCCAAATTTATCCCTTAATTCGTTTCTTCTCTTATAATAAAAATTGGGTTAGAATAGTAATTAACCTCTTAATTCATTTTTTCTTTCAACCAACTACCCCATAATTCTCTCACCCATTCTCCATATATTTTTTGCACACAAACTTTTATATATTTAATATACCCACAATTACAATTATTTTTTCTCTCTTACCTTACTGCTATTTTTTCTTCTTAAATAGTCTTAACAAGAAGTAGTCTATAAATTTTAGAAAATTTGTTGCTTATTTTTTATTTTTTCTCTTTCAAAGTTTGAAAATTAATAGAAAAAATAAATGCATTGAATTACAACTTAAAAAATACCACGAAATGGGAGAAAATAGCAAGTTTTCCACTGTAAATGAAATTTCCATTAAGTTTAACGAAAAAGTTAACGGAAGGACCAAAAGTGCCAAAAGAGTTAAAGTTTCAGGACCAAAATTGCAATATTAAATTATTTGAGGATCAAAATCCATTAATGACTATTTTTTAGGACAAAAAATTGCATTTATCCAGGTGTTTGTGTAAGTTTTACATGTTGAAGGGAATATAGGTTTCATTACAACAATAATCTCTCAGGGTGTAACTATAATTTTTACAAAAAAAAAAGAGTGTTTGTGCATTTTTGATCTAATTTTAAGAAATGTCAATACTATTATAATTACTTAAATCCTTTATCGTATTTGCACGAAAAATCTGTATTTATAATTTTTTTTAATTTGTATACAAAAATATATTACTCTTATAGTATAACTCATTTAAATTTCATCAAAATTTATTTTGAATTAGAATTTTCCATCAATACACCGCCCTTCTAATTAACAAATTACCAATCTGATATGGTCAAGATGGGGGAAATTTTTCATTTTTAGTCCTACATAAATATATTTTGTTAATTTTGCCATTTAAGTTTAAAAGTTTCCCATATTAAAAATAAAAATAATTAGAATATGCTAAATTTACAAAAGAAAAAGTGCATCAAATTAAGCATGTCAAGTACGCTTTTACGATCATTTTAACAAATTTCAATCATTCTTGTCTTCGATTAATGTGCCAAACTTTTAAAATTATATAATTTAATTTTTAAAATAGATTAATATAGGACGAAGATTGCCATTTTGATACTTACAAGATGGGATAAAATAAATCAGCATCACCTTAAAATTAAATTTTAATATACATATATTTATAAACCTTAACGAATTAAATCACACTAACCCAAATCATTATATATAGTGAAAATTATAAAGAGCTCTCCTAAAGTTTGTCATAAATAAGCTCTCCTAAAATTTATTATAAATAAACTAATAAGTACCCTTTCAATCAATTCATTATAGGGGATATCTTTTTGAGTATTTGTAATTTTTTTAAATAATAAAGATATATTTATAATTAAAATAGATTCCATGAGAGTCTTTTGTTATTTACCCCACACGCGTATATATATATATATATATACATGCCCTCTACCCCTTGCTGCATGCACCAATATTATCTACCTTCGTCTCTCTCACACGCTACAACCACTGGTGTTTTTCTCACTTAACTTATCTCTCATCAAACATAACCTGTCAAAATGGACTCCGGTGGTTTTCCGGTGGTGGTGAGGCGGAGCGAGGTGGTGGCTGCGGTGTTGCCGGTGCAGGAGCACTGGCTGCCCATGTCCAATCTGGACTTGCTCCTCCCACCCCTTGACTTCGCAATTTTCTTCTGCTACAACAAAATCACCGAGTCGCCGGAAAATGCGGTGGCGGTGCTCAAGAAGGCCCTGGCTCAGGCTCTGGTATCCTTCTACCCGTTCGCCGGAGAACTCGTGCAAAACCGCCACGGCGAGCCGGAGATGCTCTGCAACAACCGTGGGGTGGATTTTACAGTGGCTTATGCTGATGTAGAGCTGAAAGACGTCGATCTTTATCGACCAGATGTATCTGTACATGGGAAACTTGTTCCTGTTAAGATGCATGGCGTGCTCTCGATTCAGGTAATAACTTCCCTACGTATCTGAAATTAAAAGAAAAAAGAAAATACAATAATTGCATCATATTACTCTTAATCTATACTGTTATAAAAGAATTTTTTTATCATACAAACTTTAAATTGACAATTTATCCTTCATTTCATTTCTTCTCTTTAAAAATATTTGGTCAAATTAATAATTTTAATATTTTTAATAATTTTATAATTATGTTTTTTCCTCTTAACTTATCTATTACCCCATATTTCTCTGTCACCTTACTTCTCTAAATTTATTATAATATTTATAATTATAATTTATTCTTTTAACAAATTTCTTTTTTCTTATCATTTCACACCAACTTTCTTTTTATATACTCGCGAGAATTACATGACGAGTATTATTAAAAATAAATTAAAATTAGTTTTTTTATAATTGTCATAAGTATAATTAGTTCTTCGTTTAGAAAATTATAAATACTCTCTAGTATTAGTTATTGTATAATAAATACCCTTCGAGACAGCTGGTTATAGTAAGTATCACCGTAGTTTAAATTTTGCATGTTCGGATATTATTTCAATTAGTGTACAGTTGGCGTATCGTAATGGCGCAGGCGACGGAGCTGAAATGCGGCGGACTATTCATCGGATGCACTTTCGACCACCGCGTGGCGGACGCCTACTCCGCCGACATGTTTCTCACTGCGTGGGCGGAGATCGCTCGAGCAAAGCCCATCACGCGTCTCCCCTCCTTCCGCCGCTCCCTCTTCAACCCCCGCCGCCCTCCACAACCACATAAATCCATCGACAGACTCTACGCGCCGCTATTGTCTATGCCACCGACTCCTTCCGCCGATGATGACGACCACCTGACTAGCCGAATCTACTGCGTGAAATCCGATGAAATCGATCGCCTCCAGTCCCAGGCCAGTTACAACGGCACCAAGAGAAGCAAAATCGAGTCCTTCAGTGCATTTCTCTGGAAATCCTTAGCCGCCGCCTGCGATGATCGCTCCAAGGCCGTAAAATTAGGCATCGTAGTTGACGGAAGAACGAGGCTAAGCGGCAGAACGACGTCGTTGGACTGCTATTTCGGGAACGTCCTCTCGATACCGTACGTGGAAGCGAGTGTAGGTGAGCTCCAAACGACGTCGCTCACGGGGGTGGCGGATATGGTGCATGAATGCGTAGCGATGGCGTCCACGGCGGAGCATTTCCTAGCGTTGATAGACTGGGTGGAGGTGCTGAGGCCGAAGCCGGCGGTGGTGAAGGTGTACTGCAAAGATGAAAACGACGAGGCGGCCGTGGTGGTGTCTTCGGGTCAAAGGTTTCCGGTGCAGGAAGTAGATTTCGGGTGGGGTAGACCGGAATTCGGGTCGTACCATTTCCCGTGGGGAGGGGAAACCGGGTACGTGATGCCAATGCCGAGCGCAAGCGGGAATGGGAATTGGATCGTCTACGTGCATCTAAAGAAAAAGCACCTAGACTTGGTTGAGGCACGTGCTCCTCACGTGTTCAGGCCCTTCAATTGTGAGTATCTGAATCTTGATTGATTATGATATTTTATTGTAAATTCGTGTTACAAACGCATACTGTATTTTTTAAAAAAATTAATTTATTTATGTACTAAGATAACAGGAAAGATTTAAAAAAGAATTCCAAATAACTCAATTCAAAAGAAATTTAAAATTCATACATATTCATCAAAATATAGTTCAAAATTAAAATAGAATGATTTGAAATCCTTTACGTTTAAAATTATTCAAATATATTTAAAAAATTAGTTATGATGAATTTCAAATCCGCTAATGCAAAAAACGCAACCCAAGATAATGAATTGGCTGCTTGAGTTTGTAATTTTGGTCCAGCCCAAAGAACCCACACCTGGGCTTGGGCCTAAACCGAAAACAGGCCTTCAATGGTGTGCAAATTATTCAATGTCTCCCCATCCCATCTCTACAATGACGTTGCAGTATGTATATATGAAATAGAACATAAAATATAATAATATTTGAAATAAAAAAATCAAATCTGAAACATATTTGATTTTTGACCCAATTTTCTCACAAAAAACCCTAGAATCAATTATGGCTAAAAGTGTGCAGGAACTTTCACCCCCAACTTTGTCTACTTTTTTATGTTGTTTCTGCAAATTGTGGTGGGTTTTGGATAAGACCCCAGCAACATGTGTGATGATTGTCCCTCTTGTTCTTTTATGGGGAAAAAGAAATTACTTTCTACATCTTTATATTTGTTTCTTACCCTCTTATATAATAATTTGAATATGTATGAAGTCTGCATCATAGGTTATTGATTATTCAAATGTTAATTATTTGGATGGTTTATGACGTTGACAAGGGACCCACATTAATTACAGACGAGGAGTTTGAGCGGCTTATAAATTCTAAAATTGTATCTCCCTCCAAACTGTATTTTCATGAATTTCATAAAAATAAGTGATTTGATTATAAATTATTTTATTAAGTAAAAATCGAAACTATGTATCATTCACTTAGTTTATTTGAAAGTAATATAAACATTATTCATTCTTTTGAATATTGGAGGACTAAAACAGTAATAAGAAAGTACTATATATGTCTTTTCAGTCAATTTAAATTTGTCAGCCCAAAAATATTCATTTAAATATCACCACCCATAGAGAATATATCAAAACACTATTGTTCGAGCATATTAATTATATTATATTTATTTGAATTGTTTCGGTTGAATAACTCATTCCACCTATTTAAGTGGGTTTAGTTATTAAAGAAGAACAGTAATTTATATGGGGCTTAAGGAATAAAATCACACTTCCAATATACAAAACAAACATCTTACAAATGGTACGTTAAATAATTTATCCAATCTAATAATAGAAAGTAAATGCAGACCTTTCATTAAACAATATAGAGATATATGAATTATTTTGTAATTGAATTTTTTTGGAAAAAAAAAAAGAAAGAAAAGGTAAATGAATATTAATTTACCCCAGAGAGCTCCTGTTAAAAAGCTGTATCCAATCCATCATCATCGTACGATCATGTAAAAAGCGTAACAGGATGGGACAAAACGTCGGCAATATTTGGGATATATTTTTTAAAGGAATAATTATATCTATATCCCTAATCTAAGATTATTTATATAAATTGATTATATTTTTTGTATAATTATAAAAATTACTCTTTTTAGTTAAAAATTGGGGTAATTTGTGTAATTATATTGACCTTTCTTGTAGGAGTATGTGTAATTTTTCAAATGGATGAATGATTTGTGTAAATAGACCATAAATCAGCGAGTGTACAATATTATTATCCATTTTTTAAAATATCACTGTACATTATTACTTTTGAACTGTATCTAAACCGACGTTTATTAATTTTAATTGGTAAAAATGATTCACTTGCAATCAAATAATTGTGAGTTCAATTTTCTCTATTACTTAGTGGGTAATTTATAAGTCCCCGTACAACTCACTTATATTCTCGTAGGCATGTCTTATTGCATTGTCCGAGGCAAAACTCGAAAAGGAACATATTTAAAAAACTTTTTAATATCTTCTTTATTTATAAAATATATTTTTAAATGATACATTTAATTGATTAATGGTACCATATGAGAAATTCCTATAGTTGAAACATACAACTATACAAATGGGCAATACAAAGATTTAAATACATTTTGTCTTGGGAACCTTTTTTATTATTATTATTGATATTAGGGAAGTTATGATGAATAGACACAGTAACACGAAAAATTTAAAAAAAATATTAGACAAGATATGCATTGATACAGCTATATTTAATATATTTTTTGATACACAAATGCTATATTCAAATTATATTCATGTTTAGTGCATATTTGATACTATATCAGATAATTTTTTGAAGTGTCCATACAATATAACGGGGAAGTTTTTGAGAAAGATAGAAAAATGGGAGCACATAGCACATGGCTTTATATGATTGAAGGGCGCAATGCACATGGCCACCATCCCTCAATTTGTTGAAAAGTAAGTAGGAATTGGTAATTATTACTTTCTTTTATGGGAATATCAAAAAAAATATAGAGCAGCTCACGAGCTTTTTTTCTTTTCCATTTTTTGCTATTTTATTTGGGGTAAAATATAAAGTTAGGAGGAGGAAAATATTAGTTATATTAACAAAATTGATAAATTACAGGAGGCTCCCTTCAGAGTTAATATAATTATAAATATATCATGATTATTTAAAAAAATTATAAATATTTTTTTAATTTTAACATCTGTCAAGCAGCTAGCCCATCCCGTTAGTTGTCATTACGTTTTCATTTAATTTTTACGGTGAATTGATCATAATGTCCTTTTTGGATTGTCAAATTAAAAATTTATATGTTTTTGGAACTTTTTAAATATTTTTGTGGAATAATGTCATATGTATTATTTACTTACCCACCCTTCAATTCTTTTATATTTATATATTTTTTTTAAATTTAGTAAGGGTAAAGTAATTATATTAACCTTATCGTCTGAAAGCTACATAATTATTTTTAATTTTAAAGATACTTATAGTTTTTCAAATCTAACGAATATAACATATGCAAATGAGGGAAAATATCAGTTATTTCTACTAATATAAAAAGAAAGAGACTTTATACTTATAAATAGTTGTTTGTGATACTATTATATTATTTTTTATTATATCACTAATATTTTTTTAAAAAATATATATATATAATATTTTATTTATATTTATAATAAATTTTAAAATATAAAAAATTATTTATTATATGTATACATAATTATTGCAGCATCATCAGTATTAACAAAAATAGAGTAACAAATGATGGAAGAAATGTTTTGGTTGGGCGGACAGGCTGTCTCCAACGGGGAAGTGATGTACAGCATTAGACGGCGGTGATTAATTTACTCCATTTTAAATATCAACTTATTATTAATTATCATTATTGTAACTTTGTTATGATATATTATTTAAAAAAAATATGGAATTTGTCAGTACAAAAAAAAAATTAATAATAATAATAAAAGAAGTTATTATGAGGAAGCACAAAAATATAGGACTTTTTTTATAATTATATTTTCGACGTGAATATATCTGAAATATATGATTTAATTTTTAATGAAAATTTTATATTATTTAATATATATTCTGAATAATCTTTTAATTAGAAATAATTTCATTAAATATTATACAATTAAAATATGCTATTTTTTCGACTCATTTCTCCTCTAACAACAACATATTATTAGATATATATGTGGAAAATTCTTCTTTTTCTTATAAACTAAGCAAATTATATTCCTCTAAAATGGAAGTTTTTTATATTAATTAAAAATGTAAAGAAAAAAGCGAATTAAAGCAAGACTTTTGATTTAGGGAAAGTATTTAGAATCGAATAATGATGTAATTATGTCAAATTTTAGAGGATGGTAGAATTTAGTACCGATGGCGTTGGTTTGTGTCTAATAAAAAAAATTATTCCTTAGTCAAGATTTATTAGGTTTGCTGATATTAACAACAAGAAAAGTTGAATGAAAATTCATAATTATTGTTGATTGATTTATTAATTACTGATCAAACAGATATTTTCTAACCAAAATACCTTTATAAAGGTAATGAAGTGATGGTATACCTCATTACATGTATTAGCGTGTGATTAGGATGTATAAGAGTAGTTTGGTAGAAAATATTTATTTAACATGCAATAAATCGATCGCGAGTAATATAGTATTTCATTTAACTTTTTTATTATTGTCAATAAATTCAATAAATTTTAATTAGAAAATGAGTCTATTTATTATACAAAAACAAACATCAATAATACTGAAAATAATTTTTTAAATTATGAAGAATCTATTTATAATTTCATTAAACTTGGGACGATATAATTATTTCTAATAATAATAATAATTTGGAGGTAAGAACGCGGTTTGTAAAATGACAATTAATAATAATAAAATAAATAAATAAATAATATAAGAAAAAAGGGAGAGAGAAAGGAGAGTTGAAAGAACGTGAGAAGGGTGTAATAGGTGAGTGTGGGTCCCGCTTTCTGCTCTGGCAACAATCAATATATAATTTTATATACATTAATGAAAAGGTAACAACAAAAGTCTTCTCTCTCTCTCTCTCACTTTTTTGTCTGAAAATAATTGAATGGGCTCCGATGAATAATAGTGAGTGAATACTTTGTCCCTTCATTTACTGTTTACACTTCGACGCTTTTTTCTCTCTCCTCTTCATCTCTCCCTCTCTCTCTCTCTCTATATATATATATACATGCATGCATGCATGCCACAACAAATAAAATTATGGTCAAATTACAACGAGCTCTCTCTCAATGAAATTTAATATAATTATAAATATTTAAAGAATTATTAATGTGCGTCAACAAGATATTACAAGTCATTAGAAAAAATATGATTTTTTTATTGTAATTAATTATCAGAGTTAGAAGTGAAAAAAATTACGATGAATATTAACAAAAGCTGCAGGTTGTTGTTTTTGTAAGTAATGTCAGAATATTATTCAAAATTGAAAATCATGATAAATATTTTAACTGTATTACCTGTAGTAAATGTAGAATACTGATTAGCTGCAGTTAAAATTTAAGTTTTCGCAATAAATTTATATAAAAAAAAGTGGTAGATAAAATAAGGGTATCGACACCTAACAATTAGAATGAAAAAATAACACTTAGTTTCATTTAAATAAAATATATATATATATATATTTGATTTGACACCACTGATAATATAGAATGCAATTTTATCAATTAATTCAAATATATTGTCATCTTCACATGAAAATTTATACATAGTTGAAAAGTATAACTGCAGTGCCTTCTCCTAAAATTTGGTATAGCTATACGTAGGCTTCCTATTGTTTGAAAAACACACTTAGTACCCATAAATGTTAGTTCTATCAAATGAATAGATCCACCCATTAGTTAAAATTCATAAAAGTTGTTGATATTACCAAAAAGATTGAATTGAAGTCCATGTTTATCACCGATTAACTAATTACTAACTTATTACAGGTAGACAAATATTTGCTAACCAGCTATCCTTACAAAGGTAAATATGTACCTCATCACATGTATTAGCGTATGTTAAGATGTATAGGGTTGTTTGGTCAGATTTTTTTTTGTTTGACCAAATCAGTAATAAATCAATTGGGAGCAAATATAGATTTTCATTCATTGTTTTAGCTCATATTAGCAAATTCATAAATTTTGACTGAAGGAGAAATATATTTATTGAACAAAAACAAACGTCAATAATATGCATTTTTCATACCACAGACAATTGACATATAATAATCCAGACCCCAGGAGAGAACAATATAATTTTTCCCTAATGAAACACACATTTCTTGTTGAAATCCTAAACTTTAAAATGACAACAAGAAAATTTCTTGCCCGAATCAGATTTGTTCGAATCAAATATACTTATTATGTGATTGATCACTTTTTTTAAACTATATATTAATTTTAAATAATAAATTTATTACACTTACCATATGAATAATTTAGATTTAATCGAGTCCAACCTGAATTAGAATTTCACAGAAAACAAAACCAAAAACAACCAAAGGTTTCTTAATTCTAGGCCTAGGTTGACTTTTGCCTTTTCTTTTTTATTTTTGAGAATAATCACCCCTTGGCCAACCAAGCTTCATCTTCAATGTAAGACCTAGGTTCCGAGTGTTTTTAAAATCGTGTTTGCGTTTTCAAAAGTAGCGCGGAAACTCGTATTCTAAGTTGGATAAGAAAATCGAATGAGAGAATAAATGTTGGTTATAAAATCTATTGTGAACGAGACGTTACTTGATTGGTAAGTTTAAGACTTTTAATAAAATAATTATGAGTCCGAGTCTTATAAACATAGATATACGTTTACTTCTATAATAATTTGTTATTTATTTATCACATTTAGATATATTTATTGATTTTAATTATTGATGTCGCAAATTAATTGTCGAATTTGTATTTTTATTAATTGATATAATTAATCGTACACTGTATATATAAAAAAGAAATACATACTAAGATTGAGTGTAGAAAAGATGAAAAACGCGTAGCAAACAAAACCTATAACAAAATTTTTTTAATAAATAAATCAATCACAATATTAAATCATATAATAATAAATAATAATTAATAGCTGTGTCCAACACACTGTTGAAACTGCTCCTCCTTTCTCTTTCAGCTTCCCCCTTTTCAAATGTATTTGTGACGTGCTGCCTTGTCATGCTGGATTCTCCCAATCCAAACCCTAATTTTATGCATAATTACTTTTCCTTTTTTTTTTTTTAATAAAAGTTTCAACGGGTTGTTAAAATTTATCTTAATTACAAATATATTTTTATCATTTTATAAATTATTAATTATTTAACAAATACCATCTCATGACAGTTCATTGTAAAGGTACTATTTAGACGATCGTTAATGATATATATAATTTTTTAAATAAAAATAAGGTATTTATAATTACAACAAATTTATAATAATCTTTTATAGCGCATGTGCGTACTTTTTATGTGATTTTATTTCTAAGTTATAATCTAATTGAAATATTATTATTATTTTTTAATCTGAAAGAGAATACATATTAATCGCTCGTTAATTTGATACTAGTATATGAATTATGATACAAAAGTGTGATAGAAAATCCTGAGGTTGTGAGAATATATTCTTTTCTTTGAATATGGAATTAGCAAAAACCCAACTGGCAAAGCGTAAAAGACTTTTGCTCTTTTTCTCTATTTTATAATTTTTCAAATTCTATTTTATTTTGAATAAAAATTAGTATTTTCAAGAACTTGATGACACCAATCCTCTTAATGGTGTCCCATTACACAAATTTGACTTTACCATTGTTATAAAATTAAAATAAATCATGGTTACCAAGATTATTATTATTATTACTAATCAATAATTTTAATTAATTCAAATTAAGATATAATAATCAAAATAAAAAAATAAAAAATAAATAAAGAAACGAAAGAATAAATTGAGCCAACCAGGCAGTATCTGTACTGTGCCTATTCAATTTGATTCATTATTTTGGCAGCTCCAACTCTCTCTTTTAATGTGTTCACCTCACCATTTTCATTCCTCATTGAAGTTTCCCCTATGACTCTTCCCACCACCACCCCAAGCCCAATGCCGCCGCCCTCACGGCGGCGCTGTCCCTCCTTCTTGTTTCTAGCAGTTCTTGTTCTGTGCACCTTCGCCTCCCAGATCCCCAATGTCGTCGCCGGAGAGGGCGATATCGACTTAGACGACATTAATAGAGATGCCAAAACCTTGAGCTTCGAGAACCCGAGCCTCCGCCAGGCCTACATTGCCTTGCAAGCTTGGAAGAAAGCCATTTTCTCTGATCCTTTCAACTTCACTGCCAACTGGACTGGCTCTAATGTTTGTTCCTACGGCGGAGTTTTCTGCGCCCCCTCACTCTCCAACTCCTCCGCCAGAGTGGTGGCCGGCATTGACCTCAACCACGCCGATATTGCTGGGTACCTGCCTGACGAGCTCGGCTTGCTCACCGATCTGGCCCTTTTCCACATCAACTCCAACCGGTTCTGCGGCGTCGTTCCTAACAGCTTCAAGAAACTGAAGCTGCTGTTTGAGCTTGATCTGAGCAACAACCGGTTCGTTGGGGGGTTTCCGAAGGTTGTACTCTCGTTGCCGTCTTTGAAATTCTTGGACCTCCGGTTTAATGAGTTCGAGGGCGGTGTTCCGTCCCAGGTTTTCGACAAAGATTTGGATGCCCTGTTTCTGAATGATAACAGGTTCCAGTTCGGGATCCCGGAGAATCTTGGGAACTCGCCGGTTTCCGTTTTGGTTCTTGCTAATAACAATCTTGGAGGCTGTATCCCCGGCAGCATTGGGAACATGGGCAAGACTCTGAACGAGCTGATTTTGATGAATGATAACCTGACGGGGTGCTTGCCGCCGCAGATTGGGATGTTGAAGGAACTGACGGTGTTTGATGTCAGCTTCAACAATCTTCAGGGGCCGCTGCCGTCGGAGGTCAGCCGCATGCGGAGCCTGGAACAGCTGGACGTGGCTCACAACCGCCTCACTGGGGAGGTGCCAGCCGCCGTTTGTCAATTGCCGCGGCTTCAGAACTTCACTTATTCGTACAATTACTTCACCAGAGAGGCGCCGGAGTGCAGCAGATTTGGTGGCGGGGCGGTTTCCGATGGGCGGGAGAATTGTATTCCAAATAAGAGTAATCAGAGGTCGGCGAGGGAGTGTTCCTCTGATGCTGCTAAGCCATTTGACTGTAGCAAGTCTAAGTGCGGTGGTGGCGGAACCGTTGCTCCGGTCCCGGGTAGGAGGGGGCCGGTGGCGCCGAATCCTCCTTCGCCTAAGCCGGCTCGTGGGCCTAGGCCGTTTATCAGGCCTTCTCCACCGCCTCCGCCCACGTCGAAGTCTTCACCCAGTAGTAGGTCGCACCCTCCACCTCCTTCTCCACCACCAACCAAGTCTTTCCAACCGCCGCCACCTACTCACGAAGTCTCTCCAGGAACTCGCCTTCCACCACCTCCACCACCGTCTCACGAACATGTGACACCACCACCGCCGCAGCATGAGTCATCACCCACCACACACTATAGATCACCGCCACCTCCACCACCTCCAACTTATTATGCGCCCAAGAGTCCACCTCCGCCACCACCATATGTTTATTCATCACCGCCGCCACCACCACCATCCTACATATATTCATCGCCACCTCCACCTTCATCGTCTCCGCCGCCCCCACCTTCACCGTCGCCGCCTCCACCTTACGTTTATTCATCACCTCCCCCACCTTCACCCTCGCCTCCACCACCTTACGGGTATTCATCACCCCCTCCGCCTTCACCCTCGCCTCCACCACCTTATGTATACTCATCACCTCCTCCGCCTTCACCATCACCTCCACCACCTTACGTATACTCATCACCTCCTCCGCCTTCACCCTCACCTCCACCACCTTACGTTTACTCATCGCCTCCACCACCTTATGTCTATTCATCACCTCCTCCACCTTCACCATCCCCTCCACCGCCATACGTATATCAATCACCACCCCCTCCCTCACCATCTCCCCCGCCACCTTATGTCTACGCATCTCCACCACCACCCTCAGCCTCCCCACCACCACCGTATGTATATTCATCACCACCGCCGCCCTCACCATCTCCCCCACCTACTGCTGAATGTAAATCACCACCACCTCCCTCGCCCTCTCCACCTCCACCATACAAATACTCATCTCCACCTCCACCATACAAATACTCATCTCCACCTCCCCCCTTACCATCTCCACCACCACCATACAAATACTCATCTCCGCCGCCTCCATCACCATCTCCTCCCCCACCATACGTCTATTCGTCTCCACCACCACCACCTCCCAAGGAAAACATACCATTGCCTCCAATAGTAGGAGTTTCCTACGCATCTCCACCACCCCCTGCCATCCCATACTACTGATCACTGCTATCAAAATCCTCAAAAGGGACTGAGAAGAAAACAAGGCCAATCTTCACCAACAGTAAATAAGTTGGCGTCTCTTCTGATGATCTGTGGTTTCATGTCCAGAAGCTGCTGCTGCAGCAATTAGCATAGTCTTAGTTTCTTTTCCCAATTCATTTCCGGGTTTTTTTCTTCATTATTTTTTCGAACTCAAATTATTGGCGGTCTTATAATTAAAGTGTATCGAAGAGAATGGGTGGGTTAAGGGGCGGGGTTAACAAGCATCATTAGTTCATTTTTATACAAGTGTTCATTGTGTATAAGTCTAAACTTACATTCTTTAGCATGAAGTACTTTCTTTTTCTCTTTCTTCATCTTGATCTTGATCTTGCTGTGTTATGAATGGAATGTGTATCATCTTTGCCTTCTATGTCAGCACTTTCCTTTAAACCTACTGTTGTAATTCAGGAGCACAACCTGAAGAAACAGGGGAAGGGGATTCACAGTAGACCCACCATAAATCTCTCATCCTATCCCAAACATTCTTGCTATAATTGGTTCAAGATCTCCGTCACAAACAAAACCAGCCGACCATGAAAGCTTAACTCCAGGAATTAGGATCCACAACTTTCTTAAGTACTCTTGCTGCCTAAGAATGGCAGAGACTTGAGGTGGGATAAATTAAACTTTTCTAATCCAGGCCATTCCTGAGATGGTTTTCCACTCCAGAATGTGAGGTGTGGATTCCCTCTCAAATAGAGGGCTGTTATCTCTCTCGAGGATCAGCAAAAATGACCAAAACAAGCCAGTGTTTTGTTGTGGAAACAAGATTTCGTTTTTTCAAAAGGAAGAATTAGATCAAACCGTGGCAAGAAACAACCCTCAGGCTTGAATGCTGCGATATAGAAGTCTCCCTGGTGCAGCATTTTGGTAGGGCAA
Organism: Sesamum indicum; assembly: GCF_000512975.1. Taxonomy (NCBI): domain Eukaryota; kingdom Viridiplantae; phylum Streptophyta; class Magnoliopsida; order Lamiales; family Pedaliaceae; genus Sesamum; species Sesamum indicum. The sequence continues at coordinate 9,763,958 of NC_026155.1, read as the reverse complement.
AACCAGTGAAATCGTCCCAAACGGCCATGGATGTATGCTTACGAGCCTGACTAGAAATACAACTCTGGAACTTCCGACAGCCGAAAGGCAACTCAATAAGTTGGCGTCCAATATCAATTAGTTCCCCATATACATGCACATAAAAGAAACTGCAATATCCTTCATCCCAGGTCGGGCAGAAAATGTGCCATCATTCATATCTAACTCACAAAACTTTATGCACACAAATGTTTCCTATCTAAAAAATGTCCGTACAGTAAATCATCTAACCCAATAATTCTTTAGGGAAAAAAAAAAAAAAAAGAAGAAAACATCAAAACTAGCTACTTTTGATTGTTCAAGCAAGTATACTATTCCAAGCAACAAGATTACATTCTTTCTCTTTCCAACAAACCAAATTATTCAAACAAGAGCAACATACAAATCGAGACACGTTTTGGAATACTTGTCACTAGTCGGTTGCTCCTTTTTCTCTTTGTTTTTGTTTAACGTCTTTGTTTTCACTCATCATCCGAAGCGTATGACAATGCATGATATATCATCTTTACTTTTTCTAGCCAAAGCCTCTGTGGTTAAACGCTTTGCAGCTGCTTGAGGATCCTTGATGGGTCTTACCATGTCGACAGCCTCTTGATTACTCATCACCTGCCAAGTGTAAAATCTTAAGCAAATAATACGTCACATCTCATCATTGTGGGGACAATATGGTATCAGTCTAGAAATCATTCCATGTTGATTCCTCCTATACATGAGAAATACTGGAAGGCTGAGAAGAAAGGCGATGAGTCCAGATATGGTCGTAAGTGTGTAACCCAAGAATTATTTAATACTATGGATTTCTTTAAACAAAATACTCATTTTATGATAGAATAAGCGAATCAGCCAAGAGATAAAGAGAGAGGATGGAAGGACAGAGACCAGGCATTTCCAGAAATTAAATAGAATTCACTGATACATTTGGCACGACGAAGAGTTTCTTATTTCATTTTCCAATTGACAAAAAATTTCTTCCAAATGTTGAACCTCTAAGTGCTAATAGTACACCATACTCATGGTTGCCACTCTTTTGTCCTCTACTGTCGCAGATTTAATAACTTGATTATTTTGAGGAGAGAATGTGAGAATTCATGATCACACAAGACCAGCTCATAGTGGTACACTCTTAAGTACTTGAAAGTTTGCAACTAAAAAGAAGGAAGGGATGCTCAACAAAAACATTAAAACCTGACCTTCCACAAGCCATCACTTGCCAAAATAACAAACTGTGTACTTGATCCAATCCGTACATTACGTACATCAGGCTCTGAACTCAAATGTGCTTTCAGGTTTTCATCTCCAAAAGCACGTGCAACAGCAAGTTGGCCATTAACGCGAGGCACATCTCCTGAAACGGGAGTCTTAATTTCCATGGTATCAAATCACAAAATTCCCAAAACATGTAATGTATAGTCAAATTCGATCTTTTAAATGTATCCAGAAGAATATATTGAAAACACCAAAGATTACCAGGAAGAGTTGTCACAAAACCACCCTGCTTCTCAATCCTCCTCCTCTCACTGTGTGGCTCATGGTCGACGGTAAGTTGCTCTGCTATTTCACCACTGCAAATAACGGCTCTGGAATCTCCAACATTGGCCACCCATAGATCTTTTCCATCAATAACAATTGCAGTTACTGCAGTTGAGCCACCTGGTCCTAATTGCATGGAGTTCTCTAGGATAACTTTATCAGTTGAATGATAAGCATTTTTTATAGCAGTTCTAGGGTCCTCCCAAAAATTAGGCTGCGCAAGTTAATAAAAAGAGATCTTCAGGAAAAAGGATGGCTAAAATGATAATAAGTACAGGAAGACGCTTCCATGAACTCTTCTACAATTATCTTGTGAACAGTTGGATTATTACAAAGTCAAGCAGCATTATTTGAGCCTTGTACTAAGGTATGGAGATTAGGTGCAAAAGCATTAAGTGAGCTACTTAATCAAGAAATTGTGCACTTCGTACACTTCATATGACTGCACATTTCCATTGTATCATCACCTCTACCTTACCTTATTCGATCCTTTCGTCCCTAATTTAAGCATCCAAGATCAAATTTTTTAACAGTGTAAATTTTTGTATAGGTTAGAGTTCAGGGGATACAAAATGCGACCAGACTAATCAAAGGCCATAAAGTTTCAATTCTATGTAGGAATACCATGACTTACAAATAAAGGGAAATAAGAATAATATATGGTGAGTTGAAGCAAACCTCCTCAAGTATGTTGTCGAATAGATTATCCTTTAGATAACTGGGGACTCGATCACCTAGATGGCCATCAAAAATTGCAAATAGACCAAGCACATGGTCCTTCTTCTTCCGGTACTCGGCAACATGGTAGTCCTCCATGTCATGACCCGATTGCCCTTCGATCAAGTGGAACCCGTGACACACCTTCTTCGTAATTGATGAGGACTTAAAC
>NC_026155.1:9757540-9761490 GCF_000512975.1 Sesamum indicum | reverse complement strand
GAAGATCCATCTAAACAAACAATCTTCTACAAATCCCACAAAGACAAAAGGGGCAAAAAATATCAGTCTTCAAACATGGTTGCCATCAATCACTTGACGATGCATAGCATAGTAATTCTGACTTCTGAGCATACATCAAACCCATATATATTAAAAATTCACAGTTCTTACAAAACTAGAACTTAAAGAATCACTACACGTAGTATCAACTTATCCTGTGCATAAAAAGAAGTACCCTGATATTTGCATAGCCAAGGGCTATCATATTTTTAATCGAATTTCTCATAAAACAACAACAATTTATCCTTACTTAACTAATTCTATGCTTCACAGACAGTTTCAAGAAAAGTACCTTGATCACGTCAAGAAGACTGAAGCCTTGAGAAGGGCGCTTTCTCTCCATGTCTAAACTGTTAACCAACAGATATCAATCACACACAAACATGCTAAAACCGATTACAAGCACAGGTTCTTGATCGGAAAACTTAAAGGGGCGGGCAACAAACAAACGGGAAGTGATATTCTTGAACTGGTTTTTCCTTCCCTCACAAAAAAGAAAGTCTCCGTCCAAAGTCTTCGTACGGGTATACCATGTGAAAAGGAGGGGTGGGTTTAGTCTGAGGTTGGGAATTCAAGAAAATTCACAGAAATTTCATCGGCAGAAACAAAATTCTTTCTTTTGCGATAATGGGTTCGCTAGTAATTTATTAATTGCTGGAGGTGTGATGTGGGGGCGCAAGAATTGATGATAGTTAGTTGACAAATTCAAGTCCAACCTGAAAAGGAAGTGCTCTCCTCTGTTTTCAGTTTTGATCCTCATAGTTTTCAGAAATTGGCATCCAATCCCCCCTCTAGTGCGGAATTCAGTCTCAGTTTCAACTGGGGTTTAAGGTATGAAAAATGCTGTTTTCTTCACTATACTGACATCAGCAACTCTGAATAAGGGCCAGGCCCTGAATTCATGAACATGTGGGTAGGTGTTGTGTTTGACACTCAGCCAGCGTTGGCAACAGTTTCTATCTTTAGATGAGTGATTTTTGTTAAAATAAAAAATAAAAATTATATTAGAATTAAAAATAGATAGTGTTTGTAAAAAAAACAAAAAAAAGTGAAAATCAAATAAAAGTTAAATTACATAGTGCTTGGAGAAAAATCAATAAATTTAATTGATTAAAGATTGTTTTGTCCCATATGCTAAAAAAATTCTATTTTTATTTATATTTGCATTGTTGTTTGTCAATATAATTATTTTTTTTCACAAAAAAATAAATTTTATTTTGTTTAGTATATTTCATACTTTCTTTTTTCTAAAAATATTAATAGACAAACTGAATGTTTAATTTAATAATGCTCCCATTAACTAATATACTTGATGCGTATACAACAATTAAACTCACATGATTGCCAAAAAAAAATTATATTTATATATTATTTTATCGATTAATCATATATTCATTTAATTTATATTTTTAATAATATATGAATAATATAATTAGATAACATAGAAAATAAAATACAAAAATTTCTAAAATATTATATACGTGAAAGTGTAACTTTGGTTATTGTTAAATTATTCAATTTTTTTAAAAACTCTAATATCAACTTTAAATATTCATGTTTAAAAATACACTACAAACGATGAAGTTGAATTAATTAATATTATTATAATAATAGTACAATATATCACAAACATTTCAAAAGTTAAAACTGTTTTTTTTAGAATCAGAAGCTGGGAAACGTTTTCTCATAAGAATTAAAATCACCTTCCACTTTGTAACATCGCTGCACCAATTTTTTTGCTGTGTCGATAATACAATTAAATTATTTTTTTAATTTTTATTTGTGAAATATGATGTATTTGTTTATATATTTTATTTTTATTTATAATATATTTTAAAATATGAAAGATTATTTACTATGCACGTAAGAACGATATGCTGCAACCACTAGCCTTGAATAATCAAAGCAAGCAAAAGGGGCCTTGATGAATTAAAATGCATTATGATAAATATTTGTGAACATAGTGGATTTACATTGAGGTCAATGTATAAGTTGGATGAGATGTAGGTATTAAATTGGGGAAAATATGGCAATCACAATAAGTTTTCTTGAAATAGTTGAATATTCAAACATTAAATTGTCATTAGTATATCAAGCCCCATGTCGAACCCGTATAATGTGTCTAAATTATTAAATTTGGAGATAAAGTTTTCATTTTATAAATTCAAATTTCGCCTGCCGACCAGAAAAAAACTCATATCGGATCAATCTTGAGCTTGGCCCAAAAAATATTTGTAAATATATTTAAAATTTTAAGTTTGATGGATTTTAATACCGTAATACCATATAAGGTATTTATAAATAATAATTTTGTTATCCCTAAAAAAATAGTTTTAATGAATATTGGATAATTATATTGATTAATTAAATAAAGTAAAATTATAGTAAATCAATTCTAAGTACAATTACCTACATTTTCTGGGGTTCTCTTAACACGCAGACATAACTAGAGGGACCTAAACAGAAATAATGAATGAAGTTAACACGTGGACGGTTGAAATTAGATTTAACGGAAATGGAATCAACGGTCCAGGGGGAAATGGGAAAATATTTACAAGATATTATTCCTGAAAATATAAATCTGAAGAGTTTGGGAAAATCATTCGCTTTGATGAAACGAAAGTTTGAAGTTTTCAGTAAGGAAAGAGAGTGTTGGAGTGGTGAATATGGCGATGGAGCCCCCGCCCTTCCAGGAAGCCTCCCGCTGTGATGTCTGCAAATGCAGCTTCTCCACCTTCCGCCGCCGGGTAATTTCCCTGAATTGTGATGTCGACATTCAGTTTGAGTTACTTTTTGTTGATTGTTAATCCTTGTTCTGGAAAATTAATATCTGGTGGTTTTAGTGACTAGTTGTAGAGTCTGATTATGATCCTGGTTGATCTGATTCGAGTTTTGATTGACTAATCTGGTCGATTCTGCAAAATGCCTACGTATGTAGTTGATGATTAGATCAAGTACTAGTTGAATGGTGTAATTGTGAATATATGGTTTTAACAGATGCTTTAAACTTCTGTCTAGAAAAGCTTTGGTCAATTTAAGTAATTTATCAGTTGAGTTTGATTGAGGAAGACCTGCGGAATGAAGCTTCAGATGGTTCCGGAATATGATTTATCATGAATTTTGGAAAACAGGTGTCATTGTGGTGCTTGAGTTTGAAATCGAAAAGGATAAATTCTCATGTAGAATTGAGGAGAGTTCATGGATTCAGTTGTTGGGGACACTGAGTTTACTGATTGTCTGACATCCAAGGTTGTATGGCAAGGAGTTGGATGGGATAATAGCATTGAAAGTGCATCTGAAACATCAATTATTGAGAAAGGAAGTTGGAACTTGAAACATCATGTGTATAAAACTTGCCAACAATGAATTCTAGAGATATACATTAAGAGGGTTGAAAATAATCTCGAAACATAGTGTGTGAAATAGAAGCCCGTCATTGAAGTATTTTCTTAAGATTATGCAAAACATAAATTTGAGTTATTTATGAGGGGTAAAGAGTACCAAAGGTTTCTCATTTAATAATGTTGTTAGTCAATCAGATAATTAGAAAAAAGTTCACATGGGTGTTTTGCTTCTTAAACAGTCCTATGTATCTTTTTACCAGAGATGGTACGCCAACATCCTGTATAGCCCATATTTGTTGTGGATGTTGTATTGACCTCTAACCAATGTGAAGTGGGACAAGCACCTTTTGTGTCTGGTGCCTAGATTAGTAGGACGTATACTGATCATCATTTCAAGGATTCAAACATGCAAACTTGTTGAGAAGGAAAATCTTTTTTTTATCTGATATAGTTTAGCCAGATGGAAAGTCCCGGTATGGCGCTGGAGCGTGAAGTGTGAAAAAGTAAAACATATCTACTGATGCCGGGGGGGGGGGGGGGAGGGGG
>NC_026155.1:9709818-9757530 GCF_000512975.1 Sesamum indicum | reverse complement strand
GGGGGGGGGGGGGGGAATAGTGTCTGTGGGAGTTAATTATGAACTGGAAATAAAATAAAAAAAAGCTAGTATGTCGAATTTAAAAAGAGACCTTAAACAGTTGCTGCTCCTTACGTTCTTCAAGAAACTCACATTGTCCTTCGGAAATGCTCCCATATGAGGATAAAAAAGAATCGCATCTCTGGTAGATCCTTATTTCTTGGGTTTGTAGTTCATTGATCACAACACCACCCTGCCAAGGTGGAAGTTGGTGCGCATTTGAGAAACATCAACATTAAAACTGAAGAGGCTATCAAGCTTGTTGGAGTATTATTGTTAAGTGTGGACTTGTACTCTTGTGTAGCCTCCTCTTTTTGGCATATAGGTTGATAGGGTCAGGATATCTTCCCCTTGATGCTTCCCTATTTGAATCTGCTGGGCTTATCCATATTTTGTTGCATTCGAGCTTATGTTGGCAAATAGATGATTTCACTTCTTCAAAATCACTTTTGTTTTTCACTTAAAATTTGACTTTTGGCAGTCTTATCACTTCAAAGTTCAAAATTATTAATCGATTCAATCCATGGTTAAAAAGTGGCTGTTGGCATCTCTCGTTGAATTAATTGATAGTTTTTGCTCAACCAACCAAGGCTCATTTGGCGAGTTTCATCTGATAATTAATTGTACCTTTCAAACTTTTGATTAAACTGATGGGCCGAGAATTAACCTGGTGTGTTAAATTAATTAAGTTCCTCCTTTGAGTCATCCTTATGCAGGATATCATGTCCCTCCTTCAACTCAGGGCCTTTTCCCCGATGTTTTAAGTGAGAAAGTGTTAGTTCATTTCTTTGGCTAAAGTCTTCTCATTTCTCAATCCACAAAAGATCGTTCCTCTTTCTTAAAGTGGGAACTTTCCAAACCTGTTAGATGCAGAATCATAGGAGTTTTTTATATGCTTCACATGGTTTTGCCTATGACTTTGTACTCAAAGTTATTTTCTAGGGATCTATTTCGTTGCATTTCACATTTATGTAATTTTTATCATACGTTCTGTTTTTGCAGCATCATTGCCGATGTTGTGGCCGAACTTTATGTGCTGAACATTCAGCCGATCAAATGGTATGCACTCTAAAGAAAACAAACATCTAGGAAAGTTTAAGCTTATGAAAATTCTGATCTTTTTCTTTTTTTCTTTTTCAGGCCTTGCCACAGTATGGTATTCACACTAATGTGCGAGTTTGTGCGGATTGTTTTAATGACGGCTCTAGGTAATTTCATTTGTATTGTTGATCTTCAGACAAGTGTACTTTGACTTTGAAATAGTAGACTATATCTCTATTGTGTTCCCCCTTTTATGCTTTTCATTTGTTTTCTGCATTATCTTGTTGGCTGGGTGTCTTTGTTTTGACTGTGGAAACTAGGCTTATTTGAGGATTTCAGAAATTCCAAGATCTTCCGGGCATCACCTTTAAGGATGATTACTTGAATGACTATATATTTTGTTTGGAACTGGTATAATTCTGCATACCGTTACCTGCATTATCCCAACTTGTTTTGAAAATGGTACTCTATCTTTGTTTATTAATATAATTGCTGGTCTTTCTTCACCAGCTGCAAGAGTATTGTAGCATAGCTTGAGAACATCGGTCTCATTCTTCTATCTTTTACAATCAAAATATATTCTTTTTCTTGAGTTATAAATACCTTACTTGCAAAACCCACCGTAGCTTGAAGAAGGATGGTGCAGCTACAACTCCAAATGAAGTTAATGCTGTAACAGATTCGATTTCAAGAATAGATATCAGTAAAGTTTCAGATAACAAACCTGAAGTTGCCGAAAAATCTCCTTTTCCTGGGATTTCAGAATGCAAGTGTGGGATGCCTTTGTGCATTTGTGAAGCACCAGCCCCAAAAATGGATTCTGTGACACCACAGGCAAGACTTGTTTCATGTACATCATTTCGTTGTTGGTGAGCTACATAGTTCTTATCAATTCTGTTCCATTACAGCCATTAATGACTACCTCAAATCCCCCGTTGCACTCGCCAAAAGTGAAAAAGACAGAGGGAACTCCTAAGAGTAGAGGTTCAACATCAAACAATAGGCAAAGGTATGTGAATGCCACCAAATTACCAGCATCACTTTATAAGAACCTGACATTTTGCATTATACTGTAAACTTGTAGTCACTTTTTTGTTATAACATGATTTTATAAACTAAACTGTATTGTTAGAAGATGTCAGTTCCTGTCAAGTCATCAAATTAGAACGGGCATTGTGGTGTAGGATAAAGCCTTAAGGGTAAGTTATATCTCTAATGGTGTTGGGTTTTAGAGGTCTAAGCTCACAACTAAACCAAGACAAAGTTATAGCAGTATGAATGCTTCTGAAAGGCATTTGAATTTTTAAACAAGCAAGAAAAAGAAAACTAGGCATCTCAGCTGGCATCCTCCGGGGTCTTGCAGCGAAGTGTTTTATGTCGTAACAGAATTACAAAAAGAAGCTCAAAGACCCCTGTAAATAACACTCAAATTTCTTATTATGAATTTAAACTTTATGATAAGGCATTTATGAAGTAGGAACTGTTCAATAAAGTTGCATGTATCTGAAAGCATAAGTGGTTAATATTATAATTCTTAGCCCAAGCTCTTTTTCTTTTTCTGTAAGATCTGCCCAGGACGTGTTAGGATATATTTTCTTCTTTATATTTCGAGCATTATTTGTATTCTGGAGATGTTAAAGTAAACAAGGGAATATCTTGCAGTACTTTTTTCAATCCTGGTCAAGTTGCTAGCAGTTCTGTGAATATATCATCCGCTGATTATGAAGCTACTGGAGAGGTATAAAAAAACTTAGCATGCTTGTTTGTAATCGATTAAGTGATCAAGGATCATTGTATTCCTAATAAACACGCAATTGGCTAACTTTTCGTTAATGCTTAGGGTTTAAGAGAAGCAATAAAAAATGGTGATACAGCTGCTGCTAAGAAGCTTTTGAGTCAGGTACCTTTGTTTTTCTTTTCTCTTTTTATCCTGAATGGTAGATTGGGACTTTTCTTTACTATATATAACACTGAATTTGCATACTTGTAGGGAGTGGATGCAAATTATCGTGACAAACAAGGCTCATCCTTATTACATTTGGTACTCTTGTGCTCCCCCCCCCCCTCTCATTCTTTATACGAAACAATAAGGTAAGTGCATTTGATTTACCTCTTCCTTGATTTCATTGATAATGCAGGCAGCAGTATTCAATCAAACTGAGATAGCTTTTGCGCTCATGGACCACGGAGCAAGTTTAGACAGCAAGAATTCACAAGGTAGGTGGTTTCGAGCATCCTGTATTTATCATTTGGTATATTTGGTAAAAAAACAATTATTGGGAAGGAAAATACATATTTATTGTTGAAGAAGTTAAAAGAAAACAAGGTAATAGTAGTTATACTAGTCTATAGGTGCAATGATGTGATATTTCCAGTTATCCAAACCAGTGATCTATTTGTTTCTAAACTAAAGAAAGCTTTCTGAGCTGGAGGAAGAGAATTGTGTCTCAGTACCAGTGCATAGGCTTCCTTAAGCCACACAATGTGTTCAGAAGTAGATCATTATTTCAACTGAGTGGCAAAAGCTGGATCAAGTGTGATTGCCTGACGTCTTTTGCTGTTTTTATTCTTATTCAGGCGAAACACCTGTAGATTGTGCTCCTGCTACGTTACAGTACAGAATGAGAAAGAAGATGCAAGAAGGGATGCAATTGGACTCCTCAAGTGCCATGCATGAATAACACTTCTTACATAACTGTAAAAAGCTGGTATCCTTCCTTGAGCAACTTGTGGTCTTGTTCCAACTTTTGCTGAGGTTCACCTAGATGGTATCAAGATGAAAGAGCAAACTCTATCTTTACATTGCAATAACCCCTGCAAGTGTTGAAGGTTGCTCGAAATTACCATGCCATCCATGTAACAAATAGGTGGATAAGTGCTTGTAGATGAACCCTTCCAGATTTAACGATATTTTGAGTTTTAATATTCTTCTCTTTCAGTTCTATTCTTGCCTGGGTTTTGCATAAACATGTGTTAGAAAAATGTCAACTCAATGATAATTTACCTTTCATGATGTTTATAGCGGTGCTGCAGGAACCGACGGTTGCTGTAACTTACAACATTAAACGAACTTGCATTGTAGATTAGGGTTACACACATTTGCCCCTCCTTTCTTTCTGGTCATGCATGCCTCGTGTCTGTCTGTGTGCATGTGCATGTTTGTGTTTTTACCTTTTTCAGTGGATATGGTGGGCTTGATGTTTCCACATGAAATGATGTCATATGTAGATTTCCTGTCTGCAAAATCATGTGTTTGGTATGGATGGTTATCATATTTTTGGTCATAACTCACTTTTTATTAATGTCTAGCTAATCACACGTGGGTAGCTGGGTTTCTGCCTAATAATTCCCATCTTGGAGTAATTTTTCTTGAAAACAGTTCCCAGCTTTATTTGGAAACTGCAGTGAGATGCTAAAAATGAGGTTCACTGAGTGATTCATGCTAATCTCATCTTTTAATCATTGTCATATTAGTGGTACTTGGAAAGTGATTCTCATATGCTTGTGAGCAAGACATACTGCAGGGATACTAAACCAGCATTTCTCTCACATCCAGAAGCAGAATGCTGTCTGTCTTATGTGTTTTTCCGGTGATAACGATCAAATCTGAAGCGTGGGGTTAACAAAGATTGCATATAGGGTGTCTTGATCATCCAGCCGACGGACGACAGAGAAAAAGGAAGAAATGGGATTTAGATTCTGATAAGATATAAGTTATTCCCAGATTAAAATGCAGGCACCTCCCTTCTTTTTCGGTGTTTTCTTTAACCAAAATCTGGCTGCCAAAGCTACTTTATGGTTGGATAAACGTTGTATTCTTTTCCTTTCTATCCCCAATTTGATACGCAGGAGTAAACGCGGTTCTCATTTTGCTGACTTGCTGCCATCAGCATGGTTTTCCAAAAGGTGGATTGTGAAGTAGATCTGATGTGTAAAATGCCATCTTTTATGCATGTGGCACGGTGGATGTCATTTTCTGACTCTCATGATCAAGATTTGGTTGTAAAGTATCCATCTTTGGCTGCCCAAATATGCCTGATTCCAGGTCATAACTCCTCTTTTTATTCTCACTGGATACTCAGAAAGCAAAGCAGCAAAAAGGATCTCCCACCCATCCCACCCACCCTACGTCACCCACTTTCTAAAGCTTGAATCTCAGGATGTATATATATTCTGCTTCTAGCTACTGAAAACTTCCCCCCCTTTCCTTCACTTATAATTGCTTGCCAAGGTTTCCGGAGATATACATTCAGACACTATGGTAGTATGCGATCAGTTTGTGCTGTGCAAAGCAGCTCTCATATTTGCAGTCACAAGATGGGTGTTATCCTTTGCACTCAATCTCCTGACTTCCTCTCTGTCCCTCTTCTCAGATTCTCCCACACAAACTCCCTCATCACCCTCCTCTTGCTGCTCTTCTTCTTCATCTTCATCAGCCAACTTGAAGATTGTAAGAGACAGTCTCTCCCTCACAACGCTAGGAAACATCGAGCACCGCCTGCCCGAGAGCAACGATCTGTCGTGTGCCGTGTGCTTGAACAGGCTGAGGAAGAACAGCCAGGTCTGGGAGCTGAGCAACTGCTGCCATGTTTTCCACAAGCACTGTCTTGAGAAGTGGCTGTCTTATGATGACCGGTTGACGTGCCCGCTCTGCCGGGCATCGCTGCTTTCTGTGAGCTCTCTCCCGCCTGCTTCGCAGCCGGAGCCGCCTAGTTGGGCGGTGGAGCGGATGCTTTACTTGTTTGGAGATGATCTGCTGCCTTAGTCCAGTTTCTTGATTCTTCTTGATCATGGGGTGCAGTTTTTGCAATGTCCCTCCAACTAGTTATATTTGATAGATGGATTTTTTTATAATTTTGTAGGCTAGATTTATAGTCAATATGGCTTTAATTAGTTTTGTCTATGCCCCCAACTTGTATATAGATAGTTAGGGCTGCACATTTGCTGCCCTGTAAGAACTTAGATATATATTCTCAAGATTTAATTTCTGTATTGGGACATGATGGATTTGGAACATTGAGCAGAATCAGAAACAACAATTCTTTTCCCACTTCAGTTACGAATTACATGAACAGACCTGTCCGGTTTTTTTTTTTTTTTTAATAATTTGGGTCAATCTTCAACAGTAGAAATTGCTTTTATGAGAAAAGAAAGAGTAGCTAGAAAAGCAATGATAAAAGAAGGAAAAGGGGGAGATAGAAAAGCCATCAAATTCTAGTTGAATTTTAATATATTAAGCAGAGAAAAAGAGAAAGCACTAAAAATAAAGCACAGAATGATAGCATTTTAGAAAGTGATTTATTTTTTTAAGCATTTTTTTTTCAGTAAAACTCGAAGACCGAAGCATGACATGAAGAAGGAAAAAGGATAATTGGGTGAATTAGGATATATAAAAGAAATTAAAAGCTGAGTATGTTGGCACATAGTGCCCATGTTCTCGAACGTGAAGATAAATTACAATGATTTTTTTTTTTAAATTCGATATAATTATAAATATTTTATTTATATTTATAAATAATTTTAAAGATTTTCTAACACTAATCTATTAATCTTTATTAGGTTTTTATTCAATTTTTATGGTGAACTGTAAAAAATATTATTGTAGACTATAAATTATACTTTTACTTATTTTTAAAATTTTTTAAAATATTTTTATGGACTAAATGGGTAATTATATATATATATTATAAATTTTTTATCCACCTCATTCAATTTTTTTATAATTTTTTAAAAAAAAAATAATAATAAGGACAAAGTTAATAATTTCATTCCTCCACCCAAAATTACATAATTTTATCAAACCATAAGGAAGTATTTATAACTTTTCTAGCAACGAGAAGGTATTCATTATTATATCAAATTTTAGAGGAGCTCGTTGTAATTTACCCTATATGAAATTAGTATGCTATTCAATTAAGAACTTCAAAATCTTGTTAAATTTGATCATGTCAGATCAATAACAGTTCAAGTATTATTGTATTGGTCTATATAATTAATTATTCTTTAAAATTATATTATATAATAAATATGATAAACTTGTTATTTTGATACACCATCTGTTTGGATTTGACCAAACGCGGTCCCGCCCAAGATTTCTCATCAAGGACGATATGTTTTGAGGGGATTCAAAGGAGATTTTGTCACTTGGATTTTACCATGAATGTTTTCAAAGAATAAATCATAAAAACGCTTTTGATTCATGAAGCTAGTAGGACACGTTTGCAATTATTTAAAATAAGTATTTATCAAATTAATATTGAATATAATTTGAAAAGAGGAGTTTTCATTTACAAATTTTGAGTTTGAGTTGCTTAAATTAAGTTAATTTAAATGAAAATTTATAAATAAATTTTTACCAACTTCTGTAATTTATTGATAAAATCATAAATATTTCAAATGCTCCAACATCAATCTTTTCTTTTAAAAAAAATATTTTTATTTCCAAACATTTTCAACTTTCAGTAATTCTTAACATATGACCTTTTTTTATAATTTATTCCTACTACAAAAATAGAAGTCGATGCAGATATCTTTTTAAGTAAGAAAAACACTTCTTGATGGGCAAGTACAAATTATTGGTGGAAGTATGGAAAATTTGTCTTTTATCTCACGAGTAGGGTTTTTACGATTTTGATCCTATTGTTTTCAAACTCACCACATTGTATTTCATAATTTTGAAAATTTTTATAATTATAGTTTCGGGCCTTAATTATTAATTGCCCTCAAGAGTTAAAAGAGCTTGTGCCATGCATGTGTTGTTTTTGTTATAAATTTAACAGAATTAAGGTTTGAGACTAAAATTATAATTTGTTTGGAATTATGTCGTTACGGGATGTAATATGATGAGTTTAAAAATAATAGGACTAAAATCACAAAAACGCTAATAAAATACAATTTTTTGTAGAATTATGTATGGGAGGAAAAAAGTTCCATCTGGAAACTAAAAGGTGCTTTACTTGTGCATGTGAAGGGAACTGAAGGAAGACTTGACGCCAACCATCATCACCATCTTCACTCTATTCCTTTCTTCACAAACCTCAATATTACATATACAAACACACACTCTGTGTATTTTTGAAAAACAGCATGTGGCTACCTCGAATCTAGTTCCTTGTTGAATCCTTGCTACACTGCAATTCCTTCCTTTTACCCCCCCAAAAGACCAACTTTTCTAGTACTAAAACAAGACAAAAACCTATCGTCGTTCTTGTTTATATGTCAGTTACACATAGACAAACAAGACACAAACAAAAGAGATTTTCCCCATAACATGGATTCTTATCACTACTTGTTCACCATCTTCTTGTTTTTCATGCTTGGCCAACATCTGTTGGTCGATGGCCTAGGTTGCAACTGGGGAACACAAGCGTCGCACCCTCTTCCACCCGACATCATTGTCAAGTTAATGAAAGACAATCGGTTCAACAAGGTGAAACTGTTTGAGGCTGATCCTGGGGCAATGCGTGCTCTCGGCAGGTCCGGTATCCAGGTCATGGTTGGGATCCCTAATGACATGTTAGCCGGCATTGCAAGTAGCGTTCGAGTTGCTGAAGAATGGGTTGCCCAAAATGTTTCTTACTATTTATCCAGACAGGGAGTCGACATAAGGTAACCGATGTGCTAGGATTTGAGCATATTTGACACTGAAGTTTAGAAAAGAAATCACATTTTTGTCCCATATGTAAGGACCCTTTTTAATTTAGTCTCATTTGTTATGTTTTTCTCACATTGTATTCCATAAATTGAAAATTTTCTCAATCTTACTATTGAATCTATAAACTCACATCACACCCCAATATTTGTTCATGAGCTATGTGCTACAATAGATTCAAATTTCCAGTGATGAGAACTTCAATCATATTTTATGTTTTCCAGATATGTTGCTGTTGGAAATGAACCATTCCTCAAGACATACAACAACAGATTCACACAAATAACTTTTCCGGCCCTCCAGAACATCCAAGCCGCCCTGATTAAGGCCGGTCTAGGCCGCGATGTAAAGGCCACCGTTCCACTCAATGCCGATGTCTACCAGTCAGATTCCGGCGTCCCATCAGGCGGAAACTTCCGGCCTGATATCCACGATCTCATGGTCTCCATTGTCAAATTCCTAAACGACAACGGCGCTCCCCTTACCATCAATATCTATCCTTTTCTCAGCCTCTACGCTGATCCCCATTTCCCAATCGATTTTGCATTTTTCGATGGAGCAGCCTCCCCCGTAGTTGACGGCTCCATCACTTACACCAATGTGTTTGATGCAAATTACGACACCCTGATTTCCGCCCTGGAAAAGAATGGCTTTCCATCCATGCCAATCATCGTCGGGGAAGTTGGCTGGCCGACAGATGGGGATCGCAACGCCAACAATCAGCTCGCCCGGAGGTTCAACCAGGGCCTTCTCGACCGCATAAACCAGGGCCGTGGCACCCCCAAACGCCCCACCCCGCCTGATATTTACCTCTTTTCACTAATCGATGAGGATGCAAAGAGCATCGACCCTGGAAACTTCGAACGCCACTGGGGCGTTTTCTACTTCGATGGAACCATAAAGTACCCACTGAACTTGGGGGCAGGCAGAAACCTCACGGCGGCTAAAGGTGTACGGTATCTTGCCAGGCAGTGGTGCATAATGGCGCCTGATGCAAATCTCCTGGACCCGAATTTGCCGCAGAGCATCAACTTCGCTTGCACTTACGCAGATTGCACGAGTCTTGGACCTGGTTCGTCCTGCGGGGGCCTGGATGCTAGAGCCAACGCGTCTTACGCGTTTAACATGTATTACCAGACAATGAATCAGCGGGCTGGGGCTTGTGAGCAGTTCCATAATCTGTCAATAATCACAAGAATCGATCCGGGTTTTCATGGCGGTTCCTGTAAGTATGAGATCATGATAGACAACGGACGACACGAGCAGGCCAGAAATCCAGGGACATCGTCGGCTGGAAATATGCCTACTTCTGTTGTTCTCTGGGCAGTGACGCTGGCCCTGATTATTGTTTGTGGTCATATGAATTGAGTCAAGAATGTCGCACTAAGTTGGCTTGTACGTACAGTTGCGAATTGTTGTACATTTTTTCTTTTTGTTGATTAATCAAACCATTTTTTCCTCCCACTAATGCTGTCATGTTTGCCTTTATCAGTATGTCTTCTTTTCATTTCATTTTATTTCTTTTTCTCTTTTGTAAAAATTCGAGATAGCCCAAAAATTAAAATTTCTAAAACAATTAATATTATATTGACTTTCATAGAGGATATTTATAATTATTCTCGATTTTCCCGTCAACTTCACCGATCATATATATATATATGTATTTATTATATATGCATAATATTGAGCTATTAGCATTGACGACTTTTTGTTGTTTATTTAATTATTATCATGCACCACTTTTGTTGAAGTTGATAGTTATAATAATTAAACAAAAATATTGAGAATAATATTTGGAAATATATAATATACCATAGAGTGATCATCATCATTAATTAAAGTTTTGTGGCAACCTTAGTTCCCAGGAATTTACCCAGGGAATTTCAATGTGTATATTGGAAGAATTATCCCAAAAATTGGACAATTGGATAAGATGGCACATAACTTTACGAATTTTAGAATACTATGAGATTCCGATTTTTAAATACATGTTCGAATACAATAAAAAAGATATTTATACATCGGCTAATGTTGAAAAATTGGCAATATATATGAGTTGTAGACCACGATATATAAAAAAGGGAGCTTAGACTTAAAAAGGAAAGTTTAGGGGAAAAATCTAGTCAGTATACTGATACTAGAATATAAATAATATAAGCCTATTTTTCTTTACTATATTTTTTTTTCTGTTGTTCTGAATGATGAATGGGGTTTTTATATCTTATATAATTTCACAATAATTGATAGGATCACATTTTGTGCTTATTTCATATAATATTTTAGCCTATTTTGTGACCAAATGCTCCTAATTAAATATTATTTTGCAGCATTAGAACAAAAGAATTGGAAAATGAAGAAAAACACCAAAATGGAAATTCAAAAGTGTTCGTAGGAATTATTTTTTGTGGATTCGACACCCATCAATAATTAAAGTAGGTAAGGGTAAAATACTATTTTATTCCTCAACTACCCCTATTACATGGTTAGGATTAATCGATTAAGGCCATTTTAGTAAAATTCACTACGTTCACGTCGATTTTGGTAAATCAACTTTTCCTTTTTTCTTTGATTTTCTTTTCCTTTCTTCAACACCTTTCTTTTCAAGAACGTCAATATTTTCTTAATCTTTCAAAGATATGAACCTTTCTATCTCTTGATTTCTTTCATTCTTTAATACCTTTATTTTCGGGAATGAAGACATTTCCTTTTCTAAATTAATTTTTTCCTCCATCATATATATATATATTAACAAATTATGTGTGAAATAATGTTAATATTATCAATATGGTGTCCTTCTTATATCTCAGTGATGTGAAGTGTGAACTAGTAGTGTCTGAATGATTGTTTCCAAGGATGGAATTGAATTAATGGAATGATGGAATTATCCATATTTAGATACATCGATTGAGTTACTCTCTAAAGTACTTTGTTTGACATGTTTTGGAATTATGTGGATCCATTTGGTGTCTATATTTGATGTAAATCCAACGTTGGACTTGGATATCAGATATTCTCGTATATATGCTTATTACATTCTCATATTAATTAACATTTTGTCTCTTATTCTTCCTCCCATAAATATTTG
The DNA here is from genome assembly GCF_000512975.1 of Sesamum indicum. NCBI lineage: Eukaryota > Viridiplantae > Streptophyta > Magnoliopsida > Lamiales > Pedaliaceae > Sesamum > Sesamum indicum. The sequence continues at coordinate 9,745,714 of NC_026155.1, read as the reverse complement.
AACCATGCTCTTTTGTTTGAGCAAATCAATTAGAGTAACATCATAATTTTAATTATAACTTAAATTATGCCATAACTAATAATATTTTTGTGCGTTATTGTAATATTAATTTTTAGATTATTTGTCAATTTATAATATTTAAATTTGAATCATATATTAATTTTTCTAAAAAACATAATACTAAGGCACGATGTACAATATAATTAGTTTATAATTTTATAATAGTTTCTTGATATCTTAATATTATAAAATAATATAGTAATTTATGTCTTACCCAAAAAAATATAATAATTTGTGACTGATAAATTTAAGCCTCTCAAAAATTAATTCTGTAAGATTTTAGAAAATAGAAAAGCAATTTGTATGTATTTCTTTTACAACCTTTTCCCAATAAACTGAAACTAAAGTAACACAGCCACAGGGTTAATGGGTGATTACAAAAGACCGTGGCCAGGTTGATGATCTCCATTGCTTTTAGGAGGAAAGTCTGTCTAAGGTCTACTCAAATGGTCGAGTCTATGTCATAATTTGTAATAGAAATGTCAGAGTTTGTGCGGCTAAAATATGATCAACTACAAATATATATTAATTTTCTGGAAAAATAAGAATAAAAAAACTTATGTTAAAATGAAAAAAAAAATATATCAACCACGAAAAAAGAAACTATTCTATTTTTATATGTTCTTCCCGCATTAATTTGCAGTCGGTGTGTGTCTTTCTTTGTCTGGGAACTCGAAATCAATTTATACTTTCTTGAAAAAGTTTGGGAAATCAATCTGCTACGGCCATTGATTCCACTCCTATTTGTCTCTAATAATAGCATACGGTTTTTCTTATTCTGAACTGTCCCACAAATCAATACATATACTGTGTGTTTTCTGCTTCTTTTCGCAAGATTGGCTCAGAATTTCATCTGCCATTGTTTTTTTCCCTTTTCCGTTTCCCAACACAATTTCTTGCTTCTGTTCGAGAAACCCATTTGGAATCCAGAAGTTTTGAGGCTGATGTATGTATGAATGTATGAGGAATCGGCATGATAAGGAGGCGTTCTTGGGTAGCAATTTCGTGTAACGGGAATTGCATTTTTGGGTTCCGCCATTTGGGGGGTCGTTTTATGGCGGCGGCCACGAATTTCATGTTGGGGCAGAGGGATTTACAGATGATGTCCCTCAGGAGGCTTTCCTCAAATGCCTCTACTTCATCCGCCATGGATGGAAGTAATGGAAGGTTTTTTACAAATGGGTTCAGGCTCAAGGGCTGCTGCTCTGAGAACTATGGCAATGTTTTGAGGGATAATAATGATTTCAAGAATGATCGAGGAACTAGTAATGGATTGCGGAAAGCGAGGGCGTATGCCCCTTGTGTCCCAGAAGTGCGTGTTTCTGAGAAGGTGGTTAGGGTGGAGGATCAGCCAAAGAGTCTGAATTCTAGGGTGGCTAATGGTGGGAGCTCTGCTAATAGAGGAAACTTAACCGGAGTTCTGAACCAGCCATTGCCAGAGAAAATCATGGTCGCGGTTGATGTTGATGAGGGTATTTGATTTTACTTAATATGCAGATATTTCTTGGTTGGTTCATGTGTTTGATAAATGTTTATAGTATATTGTCATGAGTTACTGCGAGGTCAATCACTTGCATTGGCTACAGAATAAATGATGGTTCTCTGGTTGATGGTAATATTTTATATGAAATTGTCAAACTCTGTAGATTCTGGTATTGAACAATCTCTTTCCCCTGAGTATTACTTGGTCATTGGTCAGATACGGATTATTTGTCTTTGCCTTGTGCAATTGGCATAACTTGGAACTCTGTCATTTCATTGTTGTAATTGTTAGAGGCTATTTCAGTCCCTAGTGCTTCATACATTGAACACTTATCATGACCCCATATTACGTGGTGTAATTTTCTTGATTTACAGAAATTGATGTGGAAATCTAGTCTTATTTGTTTTCATGTCAAAATACTGTTTTATTTGAGGCAGGGTGATGACTTATGTTCTGTGTTTTGTTCTTCACCTTCTTGGCAGTTCTTGGGAACTTCGTATCTGCTCTGAATCAATTTATTGCAGACCGGTACTCCTTAAATCACTCAGTTTCTGAATACCACGTGTACGAATTTTTCAAGGTACGGCCTAACAGTCTTTCACAGAATTTTCATGTAATACTTATATGCATTACTTTTTTACCCTCTTCTGTTACAGAAGAAATAAATGTTTGTTTGTTTGATATATGACACAAGGTTTCCTTATTGTGCCTGATGATTAACATTGATTTAGTAAGGTGGATTGACTATGTTCAGCTATACAGGAAATAAGAGAACAGTAAGACAATGTTGGATGCATTAAGCCCTTTGCCCTGTTTTCTGATGTCATGTCTGTCTGTATTGATCCTTTTGCCTCTCAATATGATGGATATTCTCAGTGCAAGTCGTCCTTATCTTTGTTTATCTGTCAGTCCATGCCTTTATTCAGTGGCCATGGATTTCGCGACCAATACATATATATTACATAATACATTTCAGACTTTAACACAAGTGGTTGAGGAATTGTTGAGATCATGATTGTCTAGCGTACATATTGAAGTAGTTTTGAGTGATCCATCATATGTAGGTATGGTGGACTATAGTTGTATGCCTTCAGAAATATGCCATTATTTCTTAGTCCTTCAACAGAAAATGCCTGGTGTTCAGACTGAAGCATCCCCTCAATATTTCAGTTGGCATGGACTTCTCTCTCTTTTGACACTTGGGTCATCATTTCGTACAATTCATAGTATCATCCTTGTTTTGCATTCAATAATTTTCTATTTATTAGAGATAAGTTTTTTCATTTTGCCAATATAACCATGGCTGTTTTCTGTGCTTCCAAAGGGGTCTTCCCAAGTCTCAATAATGTGAATGTCCCTAGGTTCTGCAATAGTTTGACGACTCTAATAACCTGCGGTTTTCTGGTTTGAGTACCTAAGCTTTTTTCTCTGGTCAAACTTATATGATGGCATAGCACCATTTCTTGTGAAACTTCTGTTGGGATATTTGAGCTGCATCGCATTGCGTGGCTTTTTCGGGGATTACAGTGTAATCACTTCTAAATTGGATTTTAGAGTTTGATTAACTGTGATGATTAGTCGTTTATCAGGTGTAATAAGATTGTTATTTCTGATTCACTTCTTATCTTTCATGCAGATATGGAACTGTTCACGTGATGAAGGTAATGATAAATATTCACTTAACTGTTTTGCAATCTTCCATAGATACATTCACTCTTAATCATGTTTATTTTATCTTACGGAGAGTTAATATCAAATTGAAATAATAGTTTGGGCTGCTTTTGGTGTCTAGTTGGCTTCATGAACCTGGCAGGCAAATTTATGTTTTTCATTTTATTTTCTCCTTAAAGGAAGCATGGCAGAAATTATATTTGATTTTTACCATAGAAACCTGTTATATTGTTTGGGGGGGGGGGGGGGTTTTGTTTGGGGGGGGGGGGGTTATTTATTATACCTTTGCAAAATGCTGGACTGGGAGAGTTGACTTGTAAATTTGTCCCCAGTGTTTTTATTTTCCAGACTTTCCACAACTCTGCTGGTTGAATCTGTTTCTTTGGATTCACTTTGCATATAAGGTGTGGATACATTAAAATGGATCTTGGGTTCTCGTGAGAAAATAAAGAGGGAAGAAAAAGAAGGATGAAAGGATAGACCATAAGACAAGTAAGAAAATTTTTCCCCTCAGTGTTTCCCTAACTAATATTCAGAAACCAAACATAGGATAAGCATATTGTACTAATTGTAGCTGATCAGCATGCAGTGTAAAACCACTTGCCTTTTACATCTGAACATTTCATGGGAAGATATTTAAACGAAAAGTTGTCACTCTTCTTTTGCCAGCTGATATTCGCGTTCACGAGTTCTTTAAGACGCCTTACTTCAAGAAAGGGATATATCCGCTTCCAGGTGCTCAAAAGGCTCTTCAAAAGTTATCCGCATTTTGTGACCTGTCTATAGTTACGTACGTGTCCTGCTCCTTCTCTGATTGACTTTTTTTATGTGTTAGCCTGTAATATCTAGCTTCTTTTTTCTCTTTATTATGATGTATAGGTCCAGACAGAATGTCATCAAAGAGCACACGCTTGAATGGATTGAGAAACATTATCCAGGGCTGTTTCAGGAGATTCATTTCGGCAATCACTTTGCTTTAGATGGGCAGTCCAGACGTAAATCAGACATTTGCAAGTATATTTTCGTTACATTTGTTGTTCTTTTATTGGTTGAATTGTTTCTGCATCTCATGTTTTTCACTCTAAACCAGAATTTTCAAATTGCATTGGGCCTTGATGTGTAATTATACTGGATCAAGTGGTTATATCTTGGTCAAATGGATAGAGAACATTAGGTATCTCTAAAACAACTGACCCAAAATGTTCTATTTGATTCAGCGTGATCATCTGTTTCCACAGGTCGTTGGGAGCAAAGGTATTGATTGACGATAATCCAAGATATGCTGTTGAGTGTGCAGATATTGGGATGAAGGTTCTTCTTTTTGATTATGAGAATTCATATCCGTGGTGCAAGACGGATTATATTTCTCAACATCCTCTTGTAACCAAGGTCCACAACTGGAAAGAGGTGGAAGATCAATTAGCCTCATGGGTTGTTCCCTAAGCATGTGATTCAGGAAAAAGAGTACCTGTTTTGTTGCTTGGTCATTGAACTGCGGAAATAATCGTCACATAGAAATTCATGATGGCAGTAAAAGCAGCTTGATGGAGGATTTCCTTCAGAGGTCCAAACGAAGACAAATATACTATTTCCTTACATCTATCCAATCTGCTTTGCATGCTATGTTGTACAAGGGAAGAAGAAAAGCAACAGACATGTTTTAGGACATTTTGTGAATTAAATCATGTAGAAATTTGTTGGGAAGCTCCAACAAGCACGAAATCATAGGCTTAAAACACCCTCTGATTTCTGTGCACAATTTAAAAGCTTATTGTGACAAGACATCTGATTCCTTTATTAGGCTCATTCAACATTTGATTACTCAATTATATTCAAGTTATCAAACAGAGGAAGTTGCAAAAGGGCGCCCATCTGTGGCACTTATTGCGGGAATGCATTGTTTTGTTTGCTTTTGGCTAGGCTTTGAGCTCATAGGTTTTGAATATTTTTGGAGGATCTCCAGTCTTAGTGATCTTTAATTAATAGACTTTTTACACATTATCCCCAGTGGCAATTTTCGAAGGATTTTACCAGTTTGGTTCCATGTTCAGTGTTCACTGCATATTTGCCTTATTGGTTGAAACTACAGGCAAGTTTTCGGTTTTAAGGTAGAAAGGTGAAGAACTGGGGCTAGTACATGAAGCAGGATGTTTCATATATTAAGGCCGGAACCATGTTCAGAGGATTTTCTGTCGACCAAACACATACAACTTTAGTTTCTCAATTTTTGAATAAGATGCGAGTAACATCAGCATTTTCTTACTTTAAGGAACGATGTACAAACTTACTGGAGCAGTTCTATACAAATATAGACAATGCAAATTCCCCACTGCTTCATTTGTAACTCAGGCAGTTGGAATCTAGTCTTGCATAAGCCGGTTTATTCACAAGCAAGGTATTTTGCTAGATAAGTAGGAACATAGGTGCTGGATTTGTGAGTTAATCTGCCTTCTCCACCAGCTTGAAACCGTAGGCCTCTAGAATATCCAAGGCTGCAAAAGATGCACACAGAAAGGAAATAAATGCATGGAAAGAGAGGATGCTAAACCATCTCCTAATTACCCTGTACGTGATTTTCAGCGACAACTATATAGTTCACAGGGAAAGGGTCGACCATTAACTTACTTGGCACAAAAATTTCTGGATGCATAGGCCTTAATACACCCTTTGTTGTTATGTTTTTCCCGAGCAAGAGCTGAGAAAATCAAGTATCATCAGTGAATTTCTTACCAAAGTAACTTCTAGCTTCGTGCCTGAAACAGGAAGAACGTACCAGAGCTCCAATGGCTGCAGGTATCCCAACTGTTAAAGCCATTGCTGTGTAGGATCTCTCTCCATGAGTCCTGCCGAATTCTAGTAGTGTTGCTCTGTGGTTTTCGGTAGGTTGGCCATTTGGGAATTCCACTTCCATTTCATGGTGCAAAAACACCATGTCCTAGCCACGAAAAAACATCAGTTGTTATCTTAAGTGAACAATTGATTTTTATAGATCTGTTTGCCAAACCAAATTTGAGAAGTAAACCTGTTCTTTCCCAGAATACGCCAACCTTTCTTCCATGCGGAGGCAGGTAACATCAAATGCACATTGGCAGGATGCTGGTATTTCTGACTTCTCGTGGAACCCCAAAAACCTACACAGATAAGCGCATGTAAGAAACATCCTTCACAAAATCTTAAATATGATTTATCGAAATTCCCTGAGGGGCATGATCCGTCTAGTTATTCATAACAATTGATAGCTGCAACTTGTATGAAATGGTAAAAATAAAGGACAGATATCACTATAGAGCCCATTCTGCAATATTTTGACTATTGATGGCTTCCTTCATGATATCATTTGTACTTACATTATAGTTTTGGCAGCCTTTATGGCTGTTTCTCTCTTTGTGCAGAGACCAAGTGCAATTATCTGATCAGCAATTGTTTTCTCACCCACAATTGATTCTGCCGAGTCTTTAGTATGACAACCGAGAAGTGCTAGTAAAAAGGTTTTATATGTTGGCCTTGTCTCATTTTGGAACATGGGGTTCACTTCAGTACTGAAGAAACCAATTCTCGCTAGTGTTCCCATTATTTCTCCGAAGCCTGCAAAAGATATTGATCCAAACTTAAAATAAAGTAAACTTAACAAGGGAGGGAAACTTAGTGTCCGACGTTTCTTCTCCCAATTCTGGCTTTCAAGCAGTAGCGTGAATATGCAGGTTCGACTTGAATTTTCAAAGGTACATTTCCGGTCTTGGGGTTATTGTAAGTTCCCAAAATATGTTCCAAATATAATATTTTCTGAACATATGATATATAGAGAGACAAAGAATATTACCTTCGTATCTGAGGGTTCCACGAAAGATTGTTGATGCTTCATTTTCAATTCCATAAAGTTCTCCATAAACTAATGAGTTCCGATTGGGAAGACACTCCAATGCGAAGGCTGGAAAATATGGCATCCGCAACCTTGAAGCAGAATCATAAAGCTTGTCCCCTGCATTTATGCATAACTATTACCAAAAATATGCAAATATAAATATGGACAAGAAGAGTTTTCTGGTTAGAGATAATTAATGAGGAAAGAATCCTGGGACAACTACCAACAAGTGTGACCGAAAATAACTCTAACCAAACTTATACAGAACATGTAAAAGCTATGGTGAGTGTTGCTACGTTGAAAAGTTGAGTTACTCAGCATGGAATTACAAAGATTTTATGTAGCTAAGTTTTCAATAAACAACTAAAGGAACATACATGTAACAGATGAAAATCAATGTACTTGGGAATAGTATATTGTACTGGGGATCATAGATTGGTATTATTTTTTACTTAGTAAGGACAGAGTGGTATCGTGCTTCTCACAAACTCACCATCGACATGCACAATCTCTCCATTATATTTGTATGTGGCTGGATTCCTTCCTGCGCGAATAGCCCCTGCTGGACTCCAGCTGAAATAGTACAATGAAACTACAAAAGTTATACTGCAGAATACTTGGAGAAGAATTGAACACCATCACCTAAATATAATTGCAAGAGCATGACACTGGTGTAAAATTGCCACATAAGTATGTACAATCGGAATATGAGACAAGGAACGAACATCCATACAATATATAAGTTGGTAAGAAAAGTAAGAGTATTGCAAAGAAGAACCTTATTTTCCACTTATTAGATAAAGAAAAGTATAACATAATTGATTCCCTTCCTGGAAATGGAAAAAACGATTTGGAAGAACTTGTTTGCTACATGGCTGTCAGCACTGAAGGACAAACTAAATATATTACTACACAACTTAATGAGATACTTTACAATTAAAGATTTCCACCTCATTGTCACTTTAATAATTTCTTTAATATTTTATGGTTTTTTCTTCATTTAACTGATGAATCGAGCTTATTTAATTTTACGCACCGAATGAGTAACACCTAGTCATATTAAGTCCAAATACAAGAGAGTAAGGAACCCATTATTTTGCATCTAAAGATAGTTCAACTCGTAATAATTGTTATTCCACATACTTTATCAAAGAACTAGTCCACTTCTTACTAAAATAATGACACAAGAATCTCAGGAAGAAATTTCCATACTGAATTAATAATCTTTACAAGAATTCTTTCCTTTCATTAACTTCTTTCACAATCCTTTACGGTCAATTGATTATTGAAAAGAGATTCAAAAGCTATGTTTTGCCAGTTAACTCCATTCAATTGAGATTCATTAGATGAAACATCTCTTTCATTCATGATATTCTTTATTAACTCAATTGTTCTAGTAAATTTCCATGCAAAACGCAGGAGTATCACAAAGGCATCATTTTCAGAATTAACAAGGACAACATAAGGAATATTCATGCATGGAATAAGACCATAGCAAATTCAGAAAGAATTGAAGGCAATGTAAAATAATACCTAAACTTGTAAGCTAATGGGTTGTTTGCAGCATCTGGGGAAGGAAGACCACCACAGTAAGAAGTGAAAGACTTGATCTTTCCGCCTCGTGCATGGGCTTGATTGATCATCTTCATTGCCATCATGTGGTCTGAATAAGATCATTTCAGTTAATTACTGTATCTTAATTTGTCAGGGTACATTTATGCACAAATATGAGGTAATCTCTAAACATGTGGTCTGAAGATAACAGGCTCAAGAACAAAAAGTACAGCCAGTATTCTTATACAATGGTGATGCTTTCTTTGTTTTCTCTTCTGCAGAAAGATCCTTTTAGCATTTCTGACATTTATGTGGGATCAAATTTGACATTTTCTTGTTGGTCCCTGTAAACCCTTCTCATGGGCATGAAATATGTAAATGCAACCTGTCTGTAGAACAATGAAGCAACATGAAACCTTTCATTATGAAGCAATTCCTTTCCATCTCTGTAGCATGCAACACGGACTCTAATTGGAAAGCTCTCATTTATAAACGCGAGGGCTTCAGATATAAAACTCCAAGATGGCTATCTTCTTAATGGTGTGTATTTTAATCAAACAGCTTATAATTCAAAATCTATGGAAGTCAAAGTAAAGAGTGACCAGGATGCAATCAAGTTCTTTTTTCATGCCACTAGAGTTGGTTTAAGAAGCATCTCAGAAATAAAACTACGTTGGAAAGATGCAACTCATGAACATGTTTCAAACAGTATGCAGTAGTTGCTCCAGGAACATCAATGCATCTAAGTGTCAAAACTTACCTATTCCAGGGTCCAATCCCATCTCACATAGAATTGTTATACCAGAATCTTTTGCTAATTCATCCAGGTTGGACATGGAATCATCCACATAGCTAGCCGTGACAAGATGTTTCCTAAACTGCATTAGGATGCATGATATAAATTGTTTTGAACTGGAAAAGGGATGGTTGATGAAATTTGAAAGCAACATAATCATATGTTGAAGTTGTCATGCATCATCTACTGGATAAGCACGGTCATAGTTTGATTATTTATGACTTAGATGCATATGACATGGCATCATTGGTCATGTACTATATTGCTAGGTTATCCCCGGCGACATAAGTAAATTGGTTAGGTCTATGAAATAAGAATCTCCACCTGAATACATGCACTTGCTATGATACTATGGCAACTAGGAGGCAGTAGACTGATGACTACATCAACCTGCAAAAACAGACAGGAAGTTTGTCAATTATCTTTCCAATTTAAGAAACAAAAATTATGATAATGAATTTGACACCATATTAGTTGTGTTTCCCATAAATATGTCAAGCTTTAATATATTTAGGATGGATAAAAAATGAATATCGTAGTAGTAACATGACATCTTGAAGTTAAAAGTTCTGTGGATGCTTAGAACCACTTGGTACATAGTTTGGGTATTTAGACAATCTTTAGATAAACTACTGCCTGAATTGCAACGGTTGGTGCATAGAATTACCTGTGATGTGTAATGGTAGAGATTTTCCTTCTTTGTAATGTCGAGTTGAATCGCAGTTGCATTTGGAATTCCTTCAGTAATCTGCTCCATATTATAAAATTAGATTTCCATTTATTTTTTCCCTGATAATCTTTGAGCAGATGGACAGAATCAATTGGCAGAGTGAATGTCATTTAGACTAACCTCCACAGCATCTTTCAAGAAAAGAGAAGCGACAATAACACGAATTGAAGTAATCTCTCTTGATTCATCTGTCATGTATGACTTTAACCATTTTCTTGATGAGCCTCGACCAATTGATGTTAGAAATTCTACAGCTGGACGACAAACCCGCCCAGCACCCAAAATCAGGACGACAGCTTCACTTTTTATCTCATTTTCCTTTTCAGTGTCTGTCCCTTTTAATCTCCCAACCTTAAGAGATATTATATTGTCTGTACTGTCTACATGACCCTCACTTGGATTAGCAAGTGCAGTCAAAGAATCAATAATTTTATCTAGGATTGCTTTATCATCTGCACCGATCTGTAAAGAACAGCAAGTAACCATAAGTAAAGAAGAAAAAGAAAAACCTAGGCTGCAGCATCTGGATGGAAAATGAAAACAATTTACCAGATAACACGAGGAAACTCATCTAACCTGGATGCAAGACCTGATATGGTCGGTTAGGCACACATGCAATGAAAACAAAGAATCACGGTCGCTAGCATTGCAGAATTACTTTGGAGTTCTAGGTAGTAAGTCAATTTTGGGGTTACTTCAAGGGCTTTCATTTACTGTTTTACTCTTTCCTATGGTCCTTTCACTTTATAAGACAGATGAAGAGAATGAACAACTGGGAGAGAAAAATGGATCTGTTTGTGAATCCTTTGATGTGAGAAGTTCACTTAATAATTCCATTATCTCCACATTGTATCTCACTTACTTCAAGTTCTGAGTAAGACAAGGCATCTGTGCTTTGACCGACTTGACATTTCACCAAATGGAAGGAGCCACCAGCTGCTTCAATGATATCCAAAGCCTCATTTATTAGGAATTGGTCGAACAAATGGCCACTCAAAGAAATCTACAGGATCACATAAGAAAAGTGATATTAATCGTGAGTATATTACAATAAAGACAAAAGTTTACATGCAAAATGAAGAATTTGCAACTTCTGTTACAATTCAATCATTTCAAGAAAAGTTCTAAAATTTTGGTGTTCACAGGAAGTTAGACAAGCATCATCTTAATCACGGATCAAGTTTCCCTTTCCTGTAAAAGGTTAATCCTGTTCCTCCTCTCCGTGAAAAAACTTGAATTAAGAAAGTTGATGATCACACATGAATAACAAAGAGAAACATACCAATGTAGTGTATTTCATTTTTGCAGCCTGCAGAGGTTGTAGAATTTGTGATGAATTCCTGTGACAGAAAGAAAAGGAATGAAGAATAAAACAAAAGGGCATAGAAGTTGGATCTGAGATCATAATGCTTACAGTGAAATCAATTTCAAACAAGTTTACAATCTTGCAAAGGAGAAACACCAAAAATACCAAAATAACAAATATAAAACCCACCCAAAAGTTAAAATGCTTCTGTAGTTTAAAAAAGAATTGCATTTAAAGCTTTTAAGCATGAGTTTGGTGGTTTAAGAGTCCATGACACAATTAAAGCTGAAGCAGTAAAGAGGCAAAATAACAAATTTAAGGAAGATGGGGTAGACAACTTACTCAATATCAGAGTTCCTCATTCTGGGTATGTATTCATATAAGGAAGTCAATGCTCCACCATGGACGATGCAAGCTCGTTTCAGGTGTGCAGGTAAGTTATCAAGACATTTTGAAGAAGCTAAGGTTCCAATAAACTGGGATAAAATATCACCAAAGTGTTGGGAAGCCTATATGTTAGCAAATATAATGTTAGATAACTAACATAAATCCAGAGTGCTTAAGGTTGAAGACATCAATGAGAAATTTTATAAATGTAAAAATGATGAAAGACCAAAATACAGATGACTTCACCTCTCTTGCAAACTCCGTTGGTAGAATGTCGATGGCTGAGCAGATAACACCATCACCCACCATGTCATGATGGTATGAGTTATCATTAGGATCATATCTAAATGCCATTGTCACCAAATCAACAAGATGATTAAAAGAAAAGAAAAAGAATTAGACAATTCTTGAATTGGTACAGAAGAAAGTCTAACATCCATTAGAAATATTGTCTGAATTGACTAGACTAAACGTAAACTCATACATGCAGCCATGTCAAATGAACACATACATAATTACATACCCAGTGTATCTTTGTTTTAAGAACTAATATATAGTAAATTCTTCTTCAAAGCGACCAAAATAATGCAAGATACACTTTAATCTTTAATCCATGGATAGATGTGACATTACTGAAAAGTTACCTAATGAAAGGTGAGTCGATAGATGTAGTTCTTTTCACAAATTCTATTGAGCCACCGACATCACAAGTTATATCTGAGATTCCGACAAGTGGGCATCCTTTTCGCAGCAGATCTTGCAGCTGCGTGGTAGTCAATAGACGAGGAAATCTTCTCTCCCAATACATGCAATTGACTGCCAGAGAAAATAAAATAGCCTCAATTATTCATATAACTCTTTCCAGAATTATAATTGGGAAGAAAATATGCAGATTAGCCTATTAGAGACGCAACTATAAAGAAGAAGTGATATATTCAATTAAGTGGATAAGTAGATTTCGGGATTTTGTAGTTGAAAAATCCCTGCAAGACCAAGAAAGGAGTTTTTCCTTGACAGAAATAACATGATCTGATATTGGAGTAAATGATGAGCAATCAAGGGACAACATTTACATAAATGTGGTGTAGCTGAGATGCGACATAAGAAAGATTTGCAGCAAACAAGTGAACCCGGTTGAAAATGTATTAACATGCGTCCATGGCTGGTTAAGGCATCAACCATTGAAGTAAATTGCTAAGATAATTAACATAGTTGTCATGTTCAATTAATTCAGCTAGATACATTAGTTCAGAGATCTGCTCAGATGTAATTTATATACATGTAGATGAAGAGATCAACTTAAACATGGAATGGGGTAATTAGAAAGGATTATTGTTTTTTTATCAACAGAGATCGCCACGATAGAGCAAACTGGAAAAGCAAGATTTGTCACTGTGACCACAGAAATTTGTTTGTAAGCTGAGTGAAGTTGTAAGTAACAAGCCAAGAAGACTTTCAGGAATCCATCTCAAAGTTTTTTCAGTAACTTCAATCCTTTGAATTTCATATCATATGAGTAGTCTCTGCATGTGATTAAATTTAAAACTTGAACAAAGTTTTTTAGTGGAGTCTTTAAAGCAGATAGAGACTGTGTAACCTAATGTAGTTGCTCGAGCTATAACATTACCAAAAACTAACAAAAATGTGGTATCAACTGACAATCCATGCACAAAAGAGTTAAGGATACTGACCAATTACAGACGCAAATGGGGCTATCTTTTCATGGAAAATAGGTCTGTAGTTTTCTGGATGTGCATAGTAGTCAGCCTGATAAAAGAAAAAGTTGAAAGTTAGCATGCATCTTTGAAGATTAAGAACATAAAATGGCAGGTTATGCTATACCAAGGTTGAACAAGGATACAGAAATATGATAGAGAAACTTAAATAGGTTGGTTACAAATACAAGTCTCCGAGAATTAAGAGTCAGTATGCTATCAAATACCGGAGCAGTAGACTTGTTAAAAGAACAGAGTGACATATTATAAGCAGTTAATAACTCTTCAAAGGCCGACAGATCAAAAGGGTAGTCTATACACCTGAGCTCTATACGAAACAATAAAGACAGAACAGATAAATACAGGTTTCATTGCTAAAACGGAAAACAAACACAATTTCTGCCATTTCTGTAATTGTAACTTATTCTCGGTTTTTCTTCAATTACCATTTATGTTACTATTCTTAATCGATAGATTACCTGCTCTTTCCCAGAAGCAAAAAGGACATGCATGAAATAACAGTGGATTAGTAACAGATCTAGCCAAAAATAAGTAAACAGCACTAAGGTTCAAGAAAAGAACAGAAATAGATGAAATATTTTAGACGTGGATCAGAAAAATATGCAAAACTTCCCCTGTTGTTTAAGTGGACCAGGATCTGCAAATGAATCTAGTCCCCAGATCTATTAATTATACTTTCAGGTACACCATGAAGATCATTATTTGTCAGCTTTTTAGCATTATTAAAATGGTATGGGACCACAGGTTTACTCTATTGTTTCAGTTATATGAATTGCAAGCAAGACCAGGGAACAAAGCCTGCATAGCATCATAAGTGATGCTAACTTGATTCTTCAGAGAAAAAAAGGATGCCTTCTGTCCAATGAGCAAAAAATATCTGATGTCAAATATTATAGGCTTTAAAAATATTTAAGAGTTTGAAATTTACAAAAAAGAATAAAATCTTTAAATAACAAGCAAAAGTTGGGATTGAATTAAGATCCATATGTGGAATATGTGAACCTTCAGTTGCTACGTCGAAACACCATTCCCTAAACTCATTTCAGCCTTTCATCGGAGACAAATTAATATTTTCCTAAAAGTTCTCATAAAATTTCATACTACACTTTTTTTGTGTCTGTTTCCTCTGTGTAACTCCTGATGAAAAGATGATCATCTATCATCGAGAAGATCCAAGAATGGGAGACCCACAGCTTAAGACTCACCTTGTCAAAGCATTTTGAAGCATCTTTGTGTTCCACCATGTCTTCACTGGTTACAACACAACCATATACTTGAAAGACTCTTTTCGTAGTCCGTCCTACTAGAGTATGATCTCTAGCCTAGAAACATGAACAAAGAAACGAAAAGAAGAAGAAGAAGATCAGAAAGATGGTAACATATGCACAAGTTGTACTTCATTTACATATTAAAATTACAATATAAAGCAGAAAGTCACTGAGATTGCACTTTAAAAGCATAAGAAAACGAGGCAACAAAATAAGAATGTGAAGATAATTTCTGGTGCTGGAAGGATTCTGTGCATAGAATATCTTTCTGTGCCTGAGAGAGATTTGGGAAACAATTTTTCTGAGCCCTGGCGAGATTTAGCCATTGCAAGCCATATGGAAAACAAATAATTAGAACAAAAGCAATCAACTGGCAACACGTTGAAAGAAATAGAAACGAAAATGAATTTCACTGGGAACGAAAATACAAGAAATTATTTAAATGATGCGGAAGCAACAATAAAATGCTGAGGATATCCCATATCTGATTTTCAGCTAACATCTGAAGTTTTTAGCTAGAGAATCCAAGTTCTTGCTGTACATCTATACAAGTATCAAATTAAAGAATCTCTGACCACAATAGTATGAATCCAGTCGTACACCACTTACGCCTGTCATTCCCATGTTGATATATTGAAAATGTACTAATAAAACAGATGAGACGGTATTTGAATCAAAACCCAGTATCAGGCCTTCTGTTTAGGACACGTGAATTTGAACGGTGAAACATTTTAAAGATTTGCTTTTTAATGAACAGAACTGAAGCCAGTCTATTTTACTCGATCAGTAAATCATAACCTTCAAAGAGCAGGTTGCCAGAGAAGTATATGAGCAGTTAACAATTTACATGAGTAGACCAGGTAAGCATTCCGGAGTGAATATTTAATGAGATTACCATCTCAAATAGTCGTGGAAGTTCGCTTGGGTCCACAAAAGTGTGAGGAAGAAGCTTAAATATTTCTCGTGCTCCTTGAGAAACTGCATAAGAAAATAAACATATTTGTTATTTCACGTTTCAAAGTCTATAATTTGATGCATAATATCGTTAATAAGAGAAACTGCATAGAAAACAGACCATGCATAAAAGGTAATGCAGATTTGTTTGTGCCAGAGTTCAAAGAAAATTAATATTGCATAAAAGCATCAGCAGTTTATCATACCATTTCCTGAACCAGTGAAAACGAAGACTAGGGGACAGATTCCTGATGGGAGTCCCTGTGTAGCTATCTCTTCCCCAACAGAAATCACTGCTGCCTTTGCAGTAGCCAATGAAAAATACATGTATGATGCGCCCAAAGAAAGAAAGGGTGTTGAATATCCAAGATTAAGAAACCCTGGAAGCAGAAATGACAATATATCAGACAGTGCCATTTGCCTGTTACGTGCTCCTGTATAAATGATTGGTACTTAACTTGGTCTGGTAACTGAAATAGTCATATGAATGACTTATACTTCTACATTTATACATGGAGCACAGCCCCATTTGAGGTGTACGCTGCAATAACTTCAAGCTGTGACACAGATAGAAATGCCCGAAAGCAACTTGATAGCTTAAGCAATTCAGGTGTAGGTTTGTTTATCACTTAAGTAAAGCAAAATAAAAAATATGCATTGGTTCCCTTTCCATCAAAGGAGTCCTTCATTTCTTGTTAAATAAAGTACACAGTAGCAAAGGCTTAGCGAATTGATGGATATGAAGTAGATGTTAACAGGAAGAAATGCATCTATTGGATATGCTGCCTCTCTAAAAAATAGGAAGTTAAAATTTCAAACAAGAAACTGAAACTCGAAAGGTAACAGCTAGGATGAGATATATAGCATACGCTGTCCTAGGCCAGACAAGAAATCAATCATTCCAGCTCTTCCAGCAAATTTTCCAAATGCCAGTAATCTTTTACCATTGTCTCCAGCTATAAGCTCGTAATCAAACAAAGTAGCCCTTTCGGCTAAAACCTAAACAAAAGAACCATTAGGCCAACGGCAATACTGGCAAAAAGATTTTCTTTTGTATTGCATGAAAATACACCTTATCAAGAAGAGGCATATTTTCTTTTTGTGCCTTGTGAGTATGGGAGAAAAAAGCATAGGCCCTGTCTGGAAGTATCATCTCCAACTGCACAAAAATTCATTATGTTAAGAGTTCAATAGGATGGCCATGGAGGAAGTCAAAAAGCAATAACAATCTAACCACCTGTGGTTGTTTGATACCCAAAATGAGACCACATTCTGACAAGTCTTCTGATATCTCACAGCCAACATCCTCATAGAGTGCGTCATGATGAATACGCTTAGTAGAAGGTTGTACTATGATGCGAGCAACTCCAGTTTTTCCACTGCCTCCATGCAGCAACCGTGCACAGTGTGCAGGGGTTAGGGGAACTCTTCTCTCCCACTTATTTGTGGACTCAGAGAGGATTCCAACAACTCCATTTCCAAGCATTGTGTATCCTGACCTGTAGTAAACACGTTAACTTCTAGCTTTCTGCTAGTCCTGAATCCTAGAAATCACATACACCTTTTAGTTCTACTTTGAACACCCTGCTCTTCTGAAATACGTTGAGGCTAATAAAGAAAATAAGAAAACAAGATTCGCTCCACATTAATTTCCAGTCTTTACTTCACAACTGATCTTGGTGAGATTGAGTTCACTTGAAATCCGAAATGAACAAAATAACAGTTCCCAGAGTTAATGGTTAGATGGGAGCCACCTAACATAAAAAGTGTGTTGGACTGACCCCATTTAATGTGCTAAAAGCTATAGCTTAAGCACCAAATTTCTGCTGTGAATTGAACTATACCTGTGACATCTAGCAAGGGAGGCCAAAACCAAGGCTATCCCCTCATCCAAACGTCCCTACTTGAAACTGAATCTGAGACCTTTGCTTAGGACCAAGCTTATGTTGGTACTATCCTAAAGATTATGAAAATTATAAAGGTATCAGAAAAGTTTTTATACCACCCCAATATTACGATTATGACTTTACATACCGATGCCCTCTGCCACGATGATCACTGTTTCCAGACCTAGTCAAAAGAAGTTCCCAAAGTTCCCCAAACACATTAAGCAGTAAAATAACACTATGTACAATCATTTATAAACGATATACACCATTCACAATTCATCCATTAGTGGGAGCACCTAATCCCAGATTCCCCACCACACACACATACAAGGAGAAAACAAGAACTGCAAGAACAGAACATCTATATAAAAAGTGACACAGAGTACTAATTTTAACATAAAAAGAACTTATCAATTATACATGCATGGACAGAGAAACACTAACCAAGAAGCATCAAATCAAACTACAAATAACCAACACACTCTATCCAAAATTAAGTGAGCATTTTTCAAACATAAGGTCTTTCCTCTGTCTCCCTTCTGATGATCATCAACAACAGAGACAAAAAAACACTACCAAGATTGTCCAAAAAAGTAACCCCATATAAGCAAACCACCAATTCATAGATTTAGTTCCTCCCAAAGACGGTAAAAACAAACCCAAAAACACAAAAGGCTAATGGGCAAGAATAGAAACATGCCTTTTCTTTACACTTTTCTTGAAAAAATCGAAACCCCTTTTGAGCTCTGATCACAGCCTCCAAGCCTGTTCCTCTGTAGAGTGTCCGTATCAATCACTTAACCATAAGTGGGTAGCGCTAAGTGTTTTGTGATGAAGTTACTACAAGCGAAATGCGAAGTACATTATTACAATCATCAATAAAGAATCACCAAACGCCTTGGTTTTATCCTCAAGCAGTTATGGGATTGACGTAATGCGAGTAATAGCGAAAACGTTGATTGGGTGGAGCACGGAATTGGGTTGGCCATTACTGCCACTATCGGCATTTGGTAAGAGAATTCAGACGAAAACATGACGTGGGACGGTAGGAAAGAGGATCAGTTCAGACCAACCACTTTCTTCAATTCTTGGACTTTTTTATGATCTCGTCTCAATCCAACTTCAAAACATCATAAAATAAATAAATTATTAAATCCATACTATTAGAAAAACAACATAGATGTCAAATTGTCAAGACACGAAGAGACAATTTTGACGGTGTTGCACTAATTTTTTATAATTTAAAAAATATCCTATTAATTATTTTTTTGCTACTGCTTAATTTTATATTAATTTAACTACTCAATTAATATATTTTGTATATTTTAATTTTATTTATAATATATTTTAAAATATAAAAATATTTATTATATATATTTAAAAATAGCGTGTCATGACAGCTAATAAATTAATAAAATCTTGGCATTGTTTATTTTTCATTTTTTTTATGTCGAAAACACATGAATATTTTAAAAAAAAACATACAAATATCTATATATTTATTTGAGATAAGGAAAGACAACTTAAAAATATAACCAAACAAATCTATTTAGTACACGGACTCCGAAAATAGAATTGAAAATTAAATTATAGGATTTAAAATATTATATTTTAAATAGAAATTTGTTTTTAAAGAAATAATTCAAACATAATATATTTCATTCCTCAAAAGGTAAAATATATTTAGAAAAAAAAAAGTCCAAAAATGGTCTTAAATTATAGAACAATGTGAAAATGTTGGGATGGATAGTCATCATAACTATCACGGAAGTTGGACGCAATGTAACGTATGTCTTTTTTTGATAAATTGGATGTAACGTACATAAGTCGTTATCTTTGTGATAGTTACATATATATATATGTAATTACTTATTTAGCCAATAGATAAGTACATGCACGTGTATCTTGAGACTCGAAAAGGGTCTTTTTTCTAGGCCACGTATCACTCCTTTCCTTAAAGAAATGAATATTAAAATCATGTTTATTTTTCATTATTATATTGAATAAATTATTCGATATACTTCTTATAAGGTGTTAATCTTATATTGGGTTCCCTCTATGATATATAAATAAATAAATATCGCTTTGTGAAAAAAATATTAATAAATTATTCTTCTATATTTTAAAAAATATAGCAAATTATACCCTATCATGAGGGTAATTTGCTATTTTAAAAAACACATAAAATAATTTATTATTTTATTTTCTACATGGGATTTTCTGCTTATTTTTCATATCTAATGGGATAAATTTCATTTTTTCCATTTTACATTACAGGGACTTAGTTTTTATCTCCAAATTCGGTACGAATCACTATTCCTCTTGAATAACTTAGTCCATCTAAATTCAATTTACAAAGTAAACGAGGCATAAGATATTATAACTGATCTTGCCTAGATTCAGCTACCTCAAGGATTGACCTCTCGGTCAATTGCTAACTCCTCCAAAATCGAGTATTGGGTCCCTGAGAATGAAACAAGAATGTGAAGCTCATCGGATGCACCCCCGACAACGACCTTCCGACGCGTAAATTAATGTGATCGAGGTAAAAATGTGCAATTAGAAGTAGTAGGTCGAAAAGTTAAGTGAACAAGTTACCTCAAAATATAGCGTCTTTGGGTATTTATAGGATCCAGGTGGATACTGTTGTATGGGCCACGTGTCGCCATCTAGTTAACCATCACTCTCAATCAGGCGGTTCTCATGCCGGGGTTTTCATACAAAATCCAAAACCAGGTTCTGGGTTACTCGACCCGCCTCTCAAAAGCACGTGGATCTGGTGTTGCGTAATGACTGAATTACCCTTCATTAAGAATAATTTAGATATTTTGCATATAAAGTGGGTTTTACCCATCAATAACTATCTATAGACGGGACACCCTTGATAAGTGGTAAAATAAGAACAAAAATTTACTCATTGCGTAATTTAAGTAATATAAACTTATATATTAAAAAAGTGAAAGAAAATTTATTTGAATTTAAGATAATAAAAGAGTTTAAATAAAATGATTTTTCTAATAACCTTGATAGGGAAAGGAAGTAGTTTTAAGAGTATTTAAGGAATTACACATTTGACGCACCAAATTAATTAGTTTAAGGGCTTAGCTTTTATTAAATAACTAGTGAATGAAGCACATTTGATACGTGCGCATAATTTAAATAATATTTATTTAATTAAATAAAAATAATAATTAATTAATTAAAAGTGAAAGAATATAATAATTTTAGATATGCATGAACAAAAAATAATTGGTAGAATAAAATGATTAAAGAGATACTTATCTGGTTAGATAAATAAATATATTGAAGAGTATATTAATTAATCAATATTATATTAATAAAAATAATTATTTTAGGGAGTTGAGTTTTAATAAATAATATAGATAAAAATAAATGGCTGAGTCGATGTCAATTGAGTAGGTGGGCACCCAACTCCATTGTCAATTGACATGTGGCTGGGCCCACTTATTACTCGCTTTCTTTTAAAAAAAATAATAATTAATTTTTAGAATTTAAGTTGGAATTTACTTGTTTTTATTTATTTTTATTTATTATATATTTACATTCACCCATAAATAAATAAAAAAAAAATTTCATCACCAGAGTGACCTAATTTTGAAGTATAGTCGAATTGATCGAATTTTAAATTTTTATTTTTATTGAAAAATAATTTTGTTCTAACACTTGTCGCAACGACTATCCAACATTAAATAGTGATTTTTATTTTAAATATTTGTATGTTGAATTAAAATTTAAAAATGCTGATTTTCAAAATTGAAAGAAACCTCTTGGACTCATAGTTTTTAATTAGAATAATAATAATTTAAAAAATAATATTACTTCTATTTTAACGATTAGTACTTAGCAATTAAAACTAAATATAACTTACTTAAATTGCTCAAAAAGTTAAAATTAAATTTAGCTTTCTTAAAATTAGAATTTAATATAATATTTGAAAATTTGACAACACATTTGTTGAGGTTAACACTCCCAACACCCAATAGGTTTCTAAATTCAATGCCATTGTATTGGATCCGATTTTTCCCCCTTTCTTAAAATTATTTAATATTTTTATGTAAAACGAGGTAATTGGAAAAAAAGGTTAAATATTATATTAAAAAGTATAAAAAAAAAAATCCACTCATATTTTAGACGTGCGACATGCGCTCTATTAATTTTGAATAAAAAAGGATATTTTGCCAGTCATTTTAATAACACGAGCAATTTTTTATCTATAAAAATAACACAAGAAAATTTCGTAATATTTCAATTAAATACAGAAAGCGTTATAAATTTATCTCTTTTAAATGATTAAGGCCCATGCCCATATGAGTTGGGAGGTTTTAGAAATACTGGGTCCTGTTTCATTGAGAAAATCCAACAAGGTTTTTAATCTGTATCATTTTGTGTGTATATAATAAATAAGTATTTATAATTTAAAATATATTATAAATAAGAATATGATACATAAATCAACTCATAATATTTAAAAATAAAAGGGAGAGATGAGGACATTAATAAAATAAAATTAATTTAGAAATATTATCGACACAAAAAGAATTTGGTGCAAGTTAATGTTTTTGTCTTTTTTTTATATATATATATATAGTAGAGATAGTGGTTGGGCCTTTTCAATGGAAATGACACAACCAAACAAGTTTCAAACAGTTACAAAATGGGCATAAAACCAAACAGGTCATGAAGTGGGCTAAAAGTGGGCTTTGGACACCCCAACCTCTTTTTCCCTTTCACTGATGGGCTTCGACTTTCTTACTAAATCAACTTTAAACCTACTAAAATTAAAGTTCAATCATTACTCCTAAAGTTAAATCTATACTAATAATATATATGATAGGGTTTTTTTCTTTTTTCACATAAAGCGCGATGATGACGCGACACCAATTTATTGTTATTTTGATAATACTATTAAGTATATTTTTTTCTTTGTTGCTTTTTTTATTTTTATTTTTAAAAATGTGATGTGTTGGTTTATATATAATTTTTTTCATATTATAAAATATAAAATATTATTTATTATATACACACAGAAAAAATATACTATAACGATAATTAGTATTTAAAAAATTCACTTACCTTTTCATTTTTCATTTAAAATGGTAAGCCCATTCATGCCCAATAGTTCATTATTGGACAGTGGGACTGTATTAAAGAATGTTTGAAAATTTGCAGGAAAAAGAAAAAAGGCCATACAATAATATTTCTATCACTTTATCTACTTCACCAAACCTAAAAATTAAATAATATTATATTACAAAAAAAGAAAAGGAAAATGAACAGTTAAGAAGGATTCTGTGGTACCACTGCACATGTGCATTAAATATTGGTAAACAAAATTTAAATCATCAATTACCGGAGTTTAATAGTTAAGTTCGAACGTTAATATATTCGTTATATGAAGTTGAACTTTTGTCAAGATGTTTAGACATATTAAATAAATACTCTTATCTGTATATTGATTCCGACATAATTATTCAGCTATAGAATCAACATACATGATGTTTATGCAATCATCACTTACGAGTATATGGGTTGTCATTTCTGTTTTTCTATTTTTATATATAAAAAAAAAGATAATCAGTATTTCAAGATTATACTAAAAGATTTTTGGTGGAAAACTATTAAAATCTAAGGGAGAACAATAATATTTAAATAAATTGTAAGAAATAAAATTTTTGAAGTTGGAGTTATGGATGAAGATAAATGATGATGTCGATAATTTAGTTAAACTATCACCTCATTTAAAAATTTAAGCTGTTAGAGAAGAGATTCGCAATCATTTAATATTGGGGATAATTACATTTACACCTCTTGATATATAGTTGATTACACAAAACTGCACTCCTATCTTTTGCATAATTACATAACCCATCCTTTGGTGGCCAAAAAAAGGGATAATTTGTGTAATATTGTTGACATTTCAGGGGGTGTTTGTATAATTTTTTTAAAAAAATAAGGGTAGTTTGTGTAAATAAACCATCGATCAAGAGGTATAGACTTAATTATCCTTAATAATAATATTTTAACACGCCCCTCACATGCAAACCCTTCATGTGAATTTTTTTTTATATATAGCAATCGAACCCAAAACTTCTCATTTAGCCTTACTCGAATACCATACAAATGATTATTTTATTTAAAAATTTAAACTGTCTGAAAAAAGAATAGTTAACTATTAATATTTCAAGAAATCTGGTGGAACAAGTGTTGGTACAAAAAGAAAGTGGAAAAAGAAGAAGAGTAAGACACGCTTACTACTATTTTTTTTTTCTTTTTGCCCCGGCAGAATAGAAGACAGAAAGCAAACTGTTAAACGCGTTTTAGGGTCCCATTTTAGGGTATTGTATTCTATTCACTTTTTTTAGACAAGAAAAAGCCTACTCTTTAATGTTTCCGCGTTACAATCTGCATGCATGTGATTTCCTTATCCTCTTTTATTCTCTAATTTCACTTAATTTTTTAATAGTCAATTATCATACCTTTTTCACTCTATAAATAATAATATTCAGATAGGAAAATAAAATAAAATAAAAGGCCATGCAACCTAATAAAGTTGCCTATGCACATTGTATTGCATGTTCATTATTATAAATTGAATTTTAATAATTAGTTTAATTTCAAGAATTATATAAATATATTTAATTAGTCGAATGTAAGTTATAAAAAGTTAAAAATTTTATTGACGATATATTAATTTATGATGGAATGTAATATTCGTGTGGGAGAAAAAAAAATGCGATTAGGCAAGCTATTAGCACTAGAAGAAATTTGACTTTTTGATATGGTCAATTATCATATATAAAAGTTAAAAACTATGGAGAATACTTAACCATGATTGCCCAACAGTTATTAACTGTCGTTTTTGTAATCGAAGCCAAAATATTAACTACATCTAAAAATTACGGTAAATATTTTAGCATAGGTAAAACCATGACAAATGTCGATTAAATGAGGTCAAATTTTATTCACCAAGGTAGATATACCACACTGATTTGTCATGGTTTTTAAAACGTAGTAAATTATAGGGGCAAAATTATAATTTTAGTCTTGCAACCTAAAGAGGGTGGCATTTTTTGTCTTATACTAATTGATTTTCGCAATTTAGTTTTGTAACTTTATAACTTTGACAGTTTTAGTCATTTTTCGGCAATTTGGCTGAAAAATTGCATATGACTCAATTAAAATATAATTTTAATCTTGCTAATCAGTTCGTGCAGGACCAAAAATGCCAACTCCCCTAAGTTACATGACTAAAAATGGCAATGCTTATAGGAGTGAAATTATAATTTAATTGGATCATGTGCAAGTCACATTCCATTTTTCGGCCAAATTGATCGGAAAGGATGAAAATCATTAAAATTTTAAAATTACAAGATTAAATTACAAAAATCAATTCTTGCAGGACTAAAAATATCACCTCCTATAAGTTACAGGACTAAAATTGTATTTCTTCCTAAATTATAATGTAGAGAATAATCTATTTTTTGTAATGCAGATGATATATTTACGGCACTATCATGTTATTTTATTTTTTAGAGTGTATTACAAAATATAATTAATATGTCAATTTTGTTTCTCTAATGCGTTAAATTATTAGTCGTCGATTTTACATATGATAGTGACATCTTATAAATTAGGTAACACTTATGATGGTAAAATTGTACCCGAAAAAGGAAGAAAATATTATGATTGTGAAATAACACTTATGATATGTTGTGACATTAATAACACGATTAAGACATTAGGTACCTAAAATTTAGCTATAGCCTAGTACACATGATTTTGCCTACTGATCTAGCTGCTTGGATGATAGGCACTAACGGAAAACGTTGTGGGGGACGTTAAGTATATGGGATCAAAAATATTATTTTTAAAAATTATATTAATAATGATAAAAAATAATAAAGTCTTAACGGCCACGTGCTTTCTATTAAAATATCTCATGGAAAGGTGCTACGGAACTAAAAGTGTTATTATTTAGAAATTAATCAAAATTGAGAATCTCATAACCAATGAGATCAAGAGTGAAAAAAAATAAATAACGAGACGAAAAGTGTTAGTTCCCTTATTTTGACATCCCCATTTAATAAAAATCATTTAACAAAATTGGGAACAAATAATAGTAGACTGATTAATGCCATTTAATGAACAGTTAATGCCTCTATCAAATACCAAATTTGCTGCATTCAGCCTATTCCACTTTATATATTAATTCTCATGTTTGTTGTGGTTTCAGAAATTATATCAATGTACGTAACAAATGTTAGTTTGAGCTGATAATACAAGAGTTATTAGGTATTTAGTAAAAAATTTATGGCAATGCACAAAACTTTTAGGATATGAGTCTGGGTCTCGATCTAATGAGCTTGAATTTGGGAATTATATATTTATTGACAACTCCAATTCGAATTTGGGTGTATAATATATTTTTGAAAAAAAATGACAGACTTTTAAAATAGAATATTAATATCTTATAAATTCAGTGAAAATAATTGTTCCCGACTTATTTCCATATAAAAAATCATAACAATAACATTTTATAAATTTTAGGGTAAAATACACTTTGCCCCCTGAACTATTCATCGTGTAACAATGAGTAGCCATATATACAATATTAGTACCTAGATAGTAGTTCTCATGTTAATTTCATGACATATTGTTTATGAGAAAATAGAAGCAAATAATTAAGCCCTGAAACTTATAATTGCAAGAGAAGAGTGACCATTTCAGCAATCATCAAACACTTGAACATGGCTCATATAATGCAAATTATGTTGTGTGGGACTCAAATCTCACTCCAAATTAATATGAAGAAATTGACTACATTTATCTTTTTCTTTTTTTCTTTTTTTAATTATACGGTTCTTTACATCATTTACTATTCAAATTAAATAATTCAATATTTCAAATCAACGAATACATTTAAATGTGATAATTTTTTTTTTACTATAATAATAAAAATACAGGCACATTAATGAAACTCGAACCCACAATCCTTCTAATTAAGTAGGGCCTTATCGGACATTTACCCTTTCATACACAAAGCAGATGTGAAAAATAAGCACCCCCCACGCAATCCTTTTATTTTCATAATTACACGATTAGATTAATATTTCGATAAAAATTGAACAGTAATTTGATCCATACACATTAAATAATTTGCCATAAACTCACTGATTAAGTGAATGGATACCTACACGTGTAGTGGGATTTAAATCTATGACTTCAAATTTGTTCACGAGACCTTAACCTTGATCGCTAAATTAAGACATTATTGATAAAATGCATTGTTAATCAGCAATGAGACTCAGTTCAAGTAGCTAAATTGAAGTCTATGAGTCCGGTCTTCGGATTCGTACATACATAGTGAATACTTGTCTAGGCTGGATGCCTATTACTTACCACAATAAAATATAATAGTAGTAATAAAATATCGAGAGATAATATCGGGAGCAATATTGATCTTGTCACTATATAGTTGTTAATAACAAAAATTCTACTTAGTTATTTGTTTTAACTTAATTCTCTTCTTTTAATTAGATAAATATATTAAAAATTTAAATTATACACATCCATCGAGTGTGCTTCAATCGCTGGTAGAAATTAAATCTACTTAAGAGACTTAGAAATTCTCCGTAGCAGGACGGGTCCCAATCCTTGCTTGATTTATGAGGTAGTACGTGTCCCTGTCAATCTGTAATGATAGTCGAAGTTGTCATATAAACTTAAACAAAATGCTCCCTGAGAAATATAGAGCGTAAGCCCTACTTTCTCATTTCTATTTTTAAATAAAAAGAAAAAAAATATCCAAGTTTATAAAAACAGTAATTATTGTTAAAATTTGATTGTTTATTGGTAACAAGTTGCCAATAATTGATATTAATTCTAGAAATGGGATATGCAAAATTACTTTATTTAGAAAGATGAGAAAGCAACTAATTATGCATCTATAGTGATGGCTCACCGACAGTGTAATTAGACGGTGTTTGGCTAAATTTATTGAAAATATTTTATAAAATCTTTTTAATAAATATTAAATTTTATTTTTTTAAAGGAGTTTATAAACTCTTAGTATCTTATTTTTCGATCTTATAAGTCTCTTTTTATCAAATATCACAGGAGATAAATTGTATTAAACTCCTATAAGAAATGACGGCCTGCTATTAATTCATCAGGCCTTGAATATGACTTGATAATTTATACCGACCTTGAAGGTGTGGAATATTTTATCCAATCACGTAAATACCAACAAAAATTATTAATTTATCATATTTCATATCTATACTATATAAACAGAAAAGATATTTTTCTTTTATAAATGGCGGTTATGACACCACTACATCAATTTTATTATTATGTCAATAATACCCCTAAGTTGATTTTTTTTTATTGCTTTCTTTCTTTCTTTTTTTCCTTTTTTAGAAATATGATGTATCTTATTCATCATATATTTTAAAACGTAAAGTATTATTTATTATATGCACGTAGAGAAGACGTGACATAACGGTCAGTTTTAAAAAAGTACACACCCTTCGTGTTTGATAAACAAGGATATTTTGGATATTTACCAAACAGGTCACCAACAAACCACGCTTTTCTCCGGAACGGCCAAAATCTTTTTACCAAATATATTCTCTCGGAGAAAATTTACCAGAAATTTGGCAGCCAAAAAGTATTGAAAATTAAAGGATAAAATTCCACTTTTACCCCTCGTTGCTTTAGCATCGTCTCGCTTTGTTTACTTGTACTCTAACTTACGTCACTTATCGTTTCTACTTTTTATTTTTTAAAATATATAATTCGTTACTTCATTTAATATGCATATTTAAATTCAAATACTGATTCAATACATTATTAATTCGAATAAAATAAAAAAAAAATACTAAATTAGTGCAGAAATAGACATAAACCCATAATTCCTAATCTTTTAATTGTGATATCTCAACCTTACCACTCGATTATGACTTCGTTGACTTACATTTACTTTATAAAAGTAAATTTGTAAAGTACACCAATTTGGTTAAATGAATCTTATAAAAAATAAAATATTTATAATAAAATTATAATTTTTTTTCGTACTTCTAACATCTCTACATTATGGCTCCAAAATATTTTAAAGTATAATATGATTATTTATAATTTTGTGAGTTTTGAATTTTATTATTTGAATAATTATTTCGTAAGCTAAAAATTCTGGAGCATAACACAGAGATATTATGAGTATATATATAATTTTTTTTTTATAAGTCTATCATAAGTATTTTATTTAATAAAGTTGAAGTATGTAGGGGGTAAAGTGAGATAGTGCTAGAGTAGAGGGGGTAAATTAGAATTTACCCAAAATTAAATCACTTATTTTTTGGATAAAAAATATATGATCATATCTTTAGAATGTTGAAGATATTGTTGGGCATCAGTAAAAAGACAGAATTTGTGCTTTTATTTGTAAGTATATGTTTGATTTTACTTTTCACATTCATTGTAATGAGAAAAGAAGATTAAGGCCAATCTGACCTGTGAGTTGCCTAATTCAGTATACAACAATTGATTTCAGTATAAGTGATTGCGACCTTTGGATTCATAATTTTAATAATTCATTGTGCAATGGTTTGTTGTAATTAAATGAAAAATTGATCTCATGTCAAGTTATTTTAGTAAGATTTTAATGAGTATAATATGTAATTAAATGAAAAATAAATCCGGTAGGATAAAAGAATATAAGTTTTTGATTAGAATTTAATTTCAAAAAATAATTTTAAAAAGAGGAGCTAAACGGTATAAAATGTTTCGTCTGCACTAGAAATGTAGGTCCGAATGGGCAGCAAGTGATTGTAACACTACAAAAAATGTAACATATTAGCCATTCTTAATAACGAAATAGCCGTAGCAAATAGTCAGTAGCCACAATAATGCAACGGTTGTTGGCCGTGGTATCTGCGAGGGTGGCTAAAAGACATGGCAAATATTTTCACCATGGCTCTTAGCCATGGCAGATAATTTTTTTTTGGTAGAAAATCTATGTTTTTGCATCGTTTTTATTTAACCGTGGTCATTAAAAGTATTTACCATTGTTTTTAGTCAATAATTATTAAAATTGTAGCCAGTAGTCAATTATTTTTTACTAATGTAAGAAATTGCCTTTAAATATGTATTAAAGGACAATAATTTTTATTTTATCATAATATTAATTCTTACAAATTTAATAGTGACATTCTTTTTATAATTAAAAAGTAATTTAGTTCCATCAATTTGCTCATTCTCATAAGCATATTAGGCAATGCCTAGTTATTACAATTTTGGATAAAAATGAGTAATTGATAAATAATTTTAAAATTTAAAATTAAAGTAATCAATATATGTATAAAAATATAGTAGTGAATGTAGATATAAAAAATAAATTGAAACCATATTACTAATTAATTTGTCTAAAAACATCTACGAAACTTTTGAATAAATATAAACAATTATATATACTTATTTATTTAAAAAATAAAAAAACTAATTTTTTACATAGTAGTAAAATAAAATTTAATTCAAAGTTATGGGGTCGAGTTCCATTAGATATGCGGAGTTATTTCTCTTATTTTATATATTAAATTGATGTATATTTAATTTATTAAAATATTAATATAATTATATATGTAATTCCTATTTTTGAGAAAATAGAGTGCTTAGAGAAGAAGGAAACAGAAGAGCAGGCAGACATTCTGGAACCTGGAAAGTTGCAGTAGAAAAGAAAAGAAAGGTTGTGGTGGTGGGCTGTGCTGGCTACGTACTCCTAACATGCTTTCTCTCCTTCACTCTAACTTTCTTGCTCACCGCCGACACCCCAATGTAGGATTTTTGTTTGTTTACGTTATGAATTCGAGTTCCAACGAAAATTTAAATTTTAATTATTATATTTTTTATAAAAAATAAAAATTAAAAGATTTTCTATTTTATTTTCATAGGTATCAGATCACATTGATAATATATGATATACATGATCATTATTTTAATTTAATTGTATATTTTAATTTTTAAATGAAACTCGTATTAATTATATATTGACTTAACATCAATTTATAAAATCAAAATATGATGAAAATATTTGTATTGATGTGATAACAATTTATGATACCAAAACATGATAAAAGATTCATAATGCTAATTGATAATTCTCGACAAAAGGACATTTTATTATATTTTTATATCATATATTGACATCACACCACGTATGCATTATATGTAATATCACTTTCAAATTATAATTTATTTTTAATGTACAAAAAATACGTGTCGATTGACGTAAAATTAGTATGATACGAAAATGTGATAAAAAATTCACAACCAATGCCCTCACCCCCCACCCCTGGTTATAATATATAACCCCCCAAATTGAGGAGTGTACAGTAGAGTGAGAAGCTGACTCCATGCAAATGTAAAGTTTCCCATTACGATACCCGCTTTTAATGCTCCCATCACCCCCTTAATCATCCTCAAATATTCCTCCACAGTAGTTCTAAATAGTCTTCATACTCATAATATATACACGCACAGATATATATATATATATATATATATATTTATGAGTTGAAACTGATCAAATCAATATTATGGCTGTAGCTTCTTCCATGAAAACTCTGTTCTTCCTGATGCTTTTGTGTTTCATCAGCGGCGGGAACTCGGACTTGGGTGAGTCGGAGTGTCTGAAGGTTCCGGTGTCGGAATTCGCGGGGACGTTGAGGTCTACCCTCGGCGTGGTGGGCCGGGTGGTGTCCACCGTCTCCAAATTCTCCGGTGCTTTCAGCGATTTCCGGCTTAATAATGCCGTTGCTGACTGCCTTGATCTCATGGACTTTTCAGTGGACCAGTTGAGTTGGACCCTTGCTGCTTCTCAGAATCCAAAGGGTACCTTATTTCTGTTCATATTTCGTTTTTTCTTTTTAGATAAAAAGTAATTATGGAAAAAGAGGCCGAATAGAATGACATTAATATAATGTGGTACATGTGCATGACTTTGACGATCTTGGTGTTTTTGTCTTGTCGGAGAGCGTTTTTTGGGCTAAGTACTCAAGAAGAACTAAAAATTAACAATAGTATAAGCGATTGTTTTTTTCTCTATATTTTAAAATGAGGATCAAAGTTGGTTTTAATAATTTTATGTGTTTGATAAAAGAACTTATTTAATCATCTTCATATTTTTAAATTCGTGATAATATAGCTCTCATATACAATTAAATCTTGAGGATCACAAAAATAAGTCATGCAAGAAATGGAATTTTCTTCCTATTATAGTGTGAGAGGCCTAATGTATGGAGTGTGGCTAGGCTATAAATACAATTGAAAAATTGGTAAAAATTGATGCAAGTGATACTATAATGGAAAATTGGCCCTAATACAGGCAAAGATAACAGCACTGGAAATGTGATTGCTGACATGAATACATGGCTGAGTGGAGCAATGGCCAATCAAGAAACGTGCAAAGAAGGCTTCGATGGTACAAACAGCCCTGTCAGAGGTTTGGTTTTCGGCAGCCTAGACCAGCTTACCTCATTGGTCCACAACCTTCTTTCCATGGTCAAACCAAATCCCACCACCCCATCTAAAGGCGGAAGCGGAGGTCGGAAGCTTATTACCAGTGCCCAATTTCCAGATTGGCTGAAATCCCACGACCGGAAACTCCTCCAGGCATCCAGCGGCGAGGTGGCGGATGCGGTGGTTGCTGCTGATGGCACAGGAAATTTCACCAGCATTGAGGAAGCTGTTCGTGCGGTGCCGGATTACAGCAGCAGGAGGTATGTTATTCACATCAAGAAAGGTGTGTACAAGGAGTATGTTGAGATCAGTAAGAAGAAATGGAACATAATGTTGATTGGAGACGGCATGGATGCTACTGTTATTTCTGGTGACCGCAACTTCGTTGATGGCTGGACCACTTATCGCTCTGCAACCTTTGGTACGAACTAACAACCTTTCTGAATTTTGGACGAACTTGGTTTCATATGACTAAGTTTCTTCGTGATGTAACAAATGCAGCTGTTCGAGGACAAGGATTCATAGCCCGGGACATAACATTCGAGAACACAGCCGGCCCGGAAAAGCACCAGGCCGTAGCGTTCCGGTCCGATTCCGACCTATCCGTGCTGTACCGCTGCGCCTTCAGGGGATACCAGGACACACTCTACGCCCACTCCATGCGACAATTCTACAGAGAATGCAAGATCACCGGCACAGTAGATTTCATGTTCGGGGATGGCACAGTTGTCTTCCAAAACTGTGATATCCTGGCGCGCAAGGGCCTTGCCAATCAAAAGAACACCATAACAGCTCAGGGCCGGAAGGAACAAACTGAAAGGACGGGGTTTTCGATTCAATTCTGCAACATTTCAGCTGAAGCAGACAATTCCAACCCGACGTACCTAGGCAGGCCCTGGAAACTGTATTCCAGGACGGTTATCATGCAGTCTTACATTAGCAACGCCATCAGGCCCGAGGGATGGCTGGAATGGAATGGGAATTTCGCGCTGAATACTCTGTTTTATGCTGAGTACATGAATTACGGGCCTGGAGCTGGTCTGGGAGGGCGGGTGAACTGGCCCGGTTACCATGTTCTTAATGATTCGGCTCAGGCCACCGAATTCACAGTGGCTGAGTTCATTGTTGGGAACAAATGGCTACCTGCGACAGGGGTGAGGTACACGGCTGGCTTGGTGATGTGAGATTGAAATAAATGTTTTTCTGAGTTAATAATATCGATGACATTATGATTTGTTTGGAATTAATTAAGAGAAATATGAAAATTTTCTTGGCATAGATACCTTTTTATTTTGGGGAAATGGACTTGTTCATCTTTTATATTTATTAATTATTCATCTGATTTTGCTTGCTTTCACTCTCTCTTTCTTTTTGCCCCCCCTTTTTTGGTGGTTATGCAGTTGGGGCGATGGTTTGTACTTTATTATTTTTAGGGATAATTGCAATATTCTCTTTTTTTTTAGGTTTGTTGCAGTTAGAGGTAAATTTTTTATAATTTTAAAAATTATGTCCAATTCCTTGAATTTTGTATTGAACCAATAAATAGATCATTATGTTAATCAAAATTAATTAAATTTATATATATTAATAAAAAAATTAATGAAAATTTATATTTAATCATGATTGACTTATTGCAAGTCAAATATTTTTTCTTCTGACTAAACTACCCTTATACATCTTCACACACTAATGCATGTGAAGGGTACATATTCACCTTCATAAGGGCAGTTTAGTCATAAAAGATTTATTTAACTTACAATAAGTCAATAATAGGTAAATTGTGGATAAATATAAATTTTTATTTAAATTTTTTTGCTAACGACAGTAAATTTCATGAATTTTGACTAATGAAAAGATTCATTTATTGAACGAAAATAAATTTCAGGGGTATTAAATATAATTTTTTAAATTATAGAAGATTTACGTATAAACACACCAAACTTTTGGGGAAGACGATATAGTATCCTTCTTTTGATATTTGGATTTACTTTCACAATATAATAATTAAAGAAAGCGTTCCAAACTTCTTATTTAATTCAAATCAATAGTCTGAATTTAAAACTTATATTTTTATGTAAAATATATGAATATATTATTTATATATCACATACGATTTATTTATATGTTATATATATATATATATTTATGTATACATAGAGAAAGAGAAAGAGAGGGAGCATGGAGGCGAAGGGTGGCAACGGTGACGGCGACCATGGGCGGGGGGAGGAGTAGGTGTCGTAGGGGTGGTGGAAATGGGGATATGAGGAGTTTTTAAAGGGGTTGCGACAGGGGAAGGGGGAAAGGGGAGAGGTTTGCAGGAAAAGGAGACGGGAGTTCAGGGAAGGGATTTCTGGGGAAGAGGAAGGCGCGGCGGCACCGTGTGGTTTTAGTTTTTATTTTTTTCTTTTAAAATAATAAAGATATATTATTATAAACAATATATAATATAGATATGTATATATAAATTAATATTTTATTCTTAAGAAATCAATCAAAATTACATTAAAAAGGCGGGTATAACAGAGCACCTCTTGTGAGAGGATAATTTGCTTCATATAGAAGAATACAGAAAAATAATTTTGTATATTTTTTTATAAAGGATTAATTTGTTCATTTCAAATATCACAGGGATAGTATATATATTTTTTTTTGTGCTTTTGATCTCATAAATTATAGATTTAAAACATTCGATCGATTAAACATTATAGTATTTAAAACCAAAAATAGTAAAAATTATACCTACGAGGAAGTTTGAGGTGGATAAATTGAGCCTGACAACCTCAACTGGGGCGTGAGGTGGGTTAGCTCTTAATAGGTGTATGGGACAGAAGCAGGTGAGCAGGTCCCTTGCGATTGGGCTTTCTTTCCTTGCCGTCTTGTTTGGGCCAATTAGAAATAGAAGAAGATAGAGAAAAAGTGAATTATAAAGTTTTGTCCTGCTTGAAAACCATTTAGAAATTGATGAGAAGAGATGATACACTAAACTCAAAAGAATTGCAAGTTGCAAGAAAATAGCGTTGACTTGAGGACAGTAAATGAAGATAGATAGATATTCACGCGGTTTTCTTTGTTTTTATTGGATTGAATGGTATGATTATGATTAGGGGCCACACATTCATCTCACTTTAATTTATAGCCTCCTGTTGCTGTTTCTGTCTCAATCACCATTTTATAGGTTTCTGTGATTCAGACTCTTAAGAAATCAGTTTTAAGATGATATGATTTTATAATTTCCTCTAAAAAAATTCATGACCTTCCCATCCACTAATTGACTTGGGTGTCTGAACGTTGACCTCATCAACTCTTATATTGTGATTTCTTATAAAGCCACCATCAAAGTTAGTGATGCGGATTGTGATTTAATCAGTATCCTATTACGCAAAGTATTGTTCGTTCTGATTTCAAATGAGTTTTACGAATTTATCTTGAAAAGACGTTTTATTAGAGAGAAGAGGCATTAGAGCTTATAAATTCTGAGCTTGGAAGGTACACATGGCCTCGTTTCCACAAACCCGTGAGACTCATATGAACTAGAACGGACAATACCTTACGCAATTCTTTTTTATATACTCGTTAAGACCGCATGCGACAACTACTAATTTTTAGAAAAAAGAAAATTCATTGTATTATATGGTGTTACGAAAGTGGAGGAATACGACCCTCGT
>NC_026155.1:9664982-9709666 GCF_000512975.1 Sesamum indicum | reverse complement strand
TTAAATCGAGATTTTAGGGTGATGAGCCTTCTCCCTACAGCCAGAGGATTTTCGAAGATATTTCTCATCGAAACTTCATTTCATGCACTACCAAAACATGTCAAACATCAAAATCAACATAAAAAAAGATGGGAAATGAATTAATTAAAATTGACTACTTAATTGGGAGTGTTTGTGCACAAATTTGTGCTCTTGGAGAAATAATAAATTAAGTTTAGAGAAAGTTGCAATTTGAAGTAAAAGCAAAAATAAAATAAAATAAAAATTAAAATTGGAGTGTGATTGGTAAAAAATAGAAAAGAAGTAGAGATGATGAGCAGATGAACTTTGAATAATTTACAAAAAATACTATAAATATTAATTACTAGTCTACCTTTACCTACTTTTAGCTTTTGAAGGAATCAAGATGATTTGTTCTTTTCTAATTGATTTATTAATAATTCGGAAAGCTGAACATACAAAAGGTATAAGTTATTACTATGATCCTACCAACTTTTTATAACCTTTTTTGCTAATATATCAACAAAATAAGTGAATTTTGACGTACGAAGGGATCTATTTGTTAGACAAAAACAAACGCCAAAAATACCAAATATAATTTTCTAAACCTCAAAAGACGACATCATAATTATCCCTAGAAAATGAGATATCAAATGTTAAACCAAATAAGCCATCATTATTCCTTTATACAGATTTAGGTGAATAACCAATAGTATTATTCAATTATGTATGAAAAGGAAAAAAGAATAGTTTAAAAAAGGAAGAACTTAGTCCAAGTTTTGGCAGTAAGAGACCACATCACCGACGATAACATTCAACAAACAGACAACATGAGCAAAGCCTAGTTGCATGTCTTTGGTCTTCATCTGAATAATGCTGCTGCTGCTCAAATTTTTGGCAGTTTATGCACAGAAATATCTTTACCAGGAAAAATTCCCCAACTTTTTACCTAAATCAAACAAAATTTATTTTCACATGGGACCATATGTATAATTAAACATATTTAAAGCAAGTGTGATTAAAATATACATTTTTACTCTAATTTTAGGATAATTGCTGAGTTTTTAATGCACACCCCATTTCCCATTTTCCAAATATTTAGGGATAATTACGTTTTCTTTTTTTAAGATTCGGTGTAATTATGTGTAGATACTTTGTAGTTTAGAAAATTATATTGAGCATCCATATAGTTTGCTTCCGTCTAATAAAGAAATTCCCCCGTTAATCAGAATTCAGAGATATTAGATATAATTTTTTAAATTATAGAAAATTTATGTAAAATTACATCAAACTTTAAAAGGGAAAAATATAATTATTTTAAATGTTTATGTTCAGAGTATTATTTTCTCAATGTTCGTCGCTCGTGAATGTTTTAAAACAAACAATTTAGAGCTTGTCATTATTGCACCGGCTGGTTGCTGTATATGCCATTTCCCATGTATTGTTGCCTGTCAGTTTTAGGACATTGCGATGCAGAAACCCATGCAGCATAATTTCCCAGACAAGAATATGAATCAATCAATCACGGGTTTTATTAATTATTCTTGATAAGTTATGGATTAATTAGGGATTATTTCCCAATTAATATATGATTGAGAATTTTGTTAATTATCTTTTAGAATTATATATTCATTACCTGGATAGGGAATAATTGACGATATATGGTCGTCATTTTATAGCATAGCTCGTGTTCTTTTATTACGATTACAATAAACGATCACGTCCCGTCGACTATATATATATATATATATATTTAATATGCAATGTAAAATATAAGTAATAGTAGACTATACTCTTGACAATAAAATTAAGAATAAATTATAATTGATTGTCATGATTATAAATATTTTTTATTATTTAGAAAATTATAAATTTTATTTTAAAATTAATGATCGTTTAACAATTATCTCCTCTTAATAATTTATTAGTGGGATGTATTTGTTAGATCATCATTAATTTTAAAAAATTTTCGTAATTTTTCAAACAACGAAAAATATTTATAATTATGCCAAACGAAAACCGTTTCAATTTATCCTAAAATTAAATTCCCAAAATAAGACACTCCATTAAGGTTTGTAGTTTGTAACATCAAATACACACTAACATCAAGATTCAGTAGCTTGCTGTAGTCATAGACGTTGAGATTACTTACAAATAGGGCTGACGAAGCCTGTGAGAGTTGCTGTGTTTGCTCTTCTTGTCATGGCGTCTCCCGTCCTGAAATCTCTCCTGCTACTCTCTTCTCTCTTCCTCTCAACAGCTTCTGCTCTCAACTCTTCTTCAAACTCTTTGGAATCCCATCTTTCTTCACTGAGAACAGTCTGCAAATCCACACCTTATCCCGATGCCTGTTTTGACTCTCTGAAGCTCTCCATCTCCATTAACATCTCTCCAAACATTCTCACATTTCTCCTGCAATCCCTCAAAACAGCGTTATCCCAAGGGCTGAAGCTGTCGTCTCTCTTCTCCAATGCCGGCCAGGCGAATCTCGTCGAAAAGCAGAGGGGCACCATTCAAGATTGCAGGGAGCTGCACCAGATCACGTTGTCTTCCCTGAAGAAGTCCGTGTCCCGGATCAGCTCAGCTGATTCAAGAAAATTGGCCGACGCCAGGGCGTTCCTGTCAGCTGCCCTGACTAACAAGGAAACATGCTTAGAGGGCCTGAATTTGGCTAGTGGTCCTTTGAAATCGCCCCTGGTGAATTCTTTGACGGATACTTATATGCATGTGAGTAATTCCCTGTCAATGCTGTCCAAGCCGGGCTCGCAGAGGGGCGGCAATAACAGGCGGCTCCTTAGTTTTCCGCGGTGGTTGTCCAGGAAAGCTCGTCGGGTTCTGCAGAGTTCCGGTGACGAATATGATCCGAGTGAGATGCTAACAGTGGCAGCCGATGGGAGTGGGAACTTTACGACTGTTTCTGATGCTATAAATTTCACCCCGAACAACAGCATGGACAGGATTATTATATACATTAGGGAAGGGGTGTATCAAGAAAATGTGGAGATTCCGAGCTGGAAGCCCAACATTGTCTTGCTTGGAGATGGGAGTGGTGTTACTGTGATTACCGGGAACAGAAGTGTGGCTGATGGTTGGACCACTTTCAGATCTGCTACTGTCGGTAAAGTTGAAATCTCTTGAACTTTTCCTCCAGCTCTTCTCTCCTAATAAAATGGATAATTACTCTTTGACCCTTGAGATTTTAAGCATATTTAAAAAAGACCCATTACTGATGTTTTACATCATAAATTCTTACTGCACGGTTATAATGGGAGAATTTCTAACTGCATTTTTTTCTTTACAGATTCTTGATCTATGGTTTATATGCTGACATCTTCATTGCATCAGCATGTCTAAGTGTGATTAAGTTAACTCAGTAGCACTCTAATTACGGATAATAAGTTGATTATAGCTGGACTAATCTGAATTTTCTTTCTGGATAACGTAATTAATTTCAGCTGTATCTGGGGAGGGGTTCCTGGCTCGTGACATAACGTTCGAGAACACAGCAGGACCAGAGAAGCACCAGGCTGTAGCCCTTCGCATTAATGCAGACTTGGCCGCCGTCTACAGATGCACCATCACCGGCTACCAAGACACATTATATGTCCATTCCTTCAGACAGTTCTATAGAGAATGCGACATCTATGGAACCATAGACTACATTTTCGGAAATGCAGCAGTTGTCTTTCAGGGGTGTAACATAGTTTCCAGAATGCCGATGCCAGGCCAATTCACCGTGATCACAGCGCAATCCAGGGATTCCCCTGATGAGGACACTGGAATGTCATTGCAGAACTGTACGATCTTGGCTACAGATGACTTGTACTCCAATTCCAGCACTGTCACGAGCTACTTAGGCAGGCCCTGGAGAAACTACTCCAGGACGGTTTACTTGGAGTCGTATATTGATGACTTCATTGCACCGGAGGGATGGACTAATTGGGTGGGTGATCAAGGCCTGGACACTTTGTATTACGGAGAGTATGAAAATTACGGCCCTGGATCAAGCACTGATAATCGCGTTTCTTGGCCTGGTTACCATGTAATGGACTATTACGACGCGTCTAACTTTACAGTTTCCCAGTTTATAACTGGAGAGGAATGGCTGGATTCAACTTCGTTTCCTTATGACGATGGGGTTTAATTTGGGCTCAATTAGACTGTTTGCTTTATTGTTGGATGCAACGGTAACCTGATTTCTCTTGTACATGAGTTGAAAGAATATGTACGAGGATTCGGCAATTTTACTAATTAGCAGCAGAAAGCATAAATGTAAATAAAGCCTTCTGGTTTTGCAATTTTTCTAATGGGGTATATTATTGTTGAAACAATTACTTTTTACTAAATGTTCTTTGTTATCAGACTGTAGCAAAATGGCATCTGTCATAGGAGAATTGCGTTCGAGAAATTTTTTGGCCAAACTCACGCCTTATGGCTTCATCCATGCAACGTCAGTAAGTCAACTTCCCCTCAATCACTTACACTCGTGTTTGATTATTTCAGTGAGGTAATTTAATAAGCCAACAGCACACAATATAGACAACATACATGCATAAATGTAGGACACAATGGATTATAGAAGAAATCACAACAACAATCATAGGCAAATACAATATACTCGTCGTGTGATTGGTCTATGTCAGTCAGGATAAATGACCAATTACATAGTAAGTATAATACACTTGCTTATTGATTTGGTTCGGCCAAACCTAGTCCAAACAAGAATTTTCCAAGCATTAGTCAATCAAGGGCGCAACAAATGCCAACACCTTCAGTCAGTCTGTGCTATGTGGCAATTGTTGTCTCGGGTAAGGACAATTACAACTGCTGCCATATGCTCACTACATGTCCAAATAACTACTCTACAAGCCATCCTCAACCGCCAACCAGAGATCCTCAGCCTTGTCACTGCTAAAATTGCCCCGCGCGCGTCTATGTTTGTGTGTGCACAAGCTGCACCCGCATGCCTGTCTGTCATGCATGCCTTGCGTGAGCATGCCGTCTACCTCGTACCCCCGACCTGCCACTGCCCACATGACATGCACAACAAGGCTGTCCACACACGTCCACCGTCATGCACCACCGTTTAACACCATCAACATGTAGCACTGTCGCGTATGACTCAAACATATTCAACTTCTACATCCTATTTTGTTTCTCTCATTTTTTTTCAATAATTTCTCATAATCTTTTTATATATTTTTATTTATCTAAGTAAAATATTTTTTTAAAATAGTAATTAATTATACACACACATTTGAGTGTGCCACATCGTATACTAATATAAAGAGAAGACAAGTCGAATATTTTTGAATTAGAGAGGTGATTGAGTTAGATGAATGGACTTTAATTGTACACTAATCACACCATAAGTATATAATATTTGTCATATAATTAGTTTAGGTACAACCAAACTCGATTTGATTTAAAATTTTCAAAAAATAAGACATACTAGGATTTGTCCAACAGGTCTATTCCCAGACTATATATATAATGTAGCCACCACATTGACAGGAAGACGGACGAGAACAAAACTCGCGGAAAATATATTGGAGTGTAGAATGGCCAATCATCAATTGCTTTCTTACCATTTAACCAACTGAAACATTTGGTGAGAGCCCCTGAATTTCTCCAATCCAGACCACCACTTTGCTAACTACGTACGACACTGCAATGCCACTTCTTTCATACATACCCCAAAATATCAAAGGAACATATAAAAAGTTAAAAATAAGGAAACACATAATCTTCCTGCCTTGGCTTCATTCTTAGGCAGCCAAGGCAGTGAAAAAAAACAGTTGTCCACCACGCAATGGCATTCCAAGATTTCGACCAGATTTCACAACGTAGGAAACTAGAGCGTCAACAAAGGTTGAAAAAGAGGCTCTCAATCGCCGTCTCTTCCATCGTCTTTGTCCTGCTCGTGGCCGCTGCTGCTTTCTGCGTTGTCAAGTACAAGAACAATCAGGACACGGCGGCTCGAAAGGACAGCGACTCTCAGTCTCCTGGGCCCAGTAAGCCAAGCGCAGCCGAAGAGGAGGTGAAAGCGGTGTGCGCCGGCACAGATTACAAGCAAACCTGTGAAGACAGCATTCTCAAGGCTGTCGCTAAGAACTCCTCGCCTCAGCCGAAAGATATCGTTAAAGCCTCATTCGCCGTTGCCTCTGATGAGATCAACAGAGTGTCGAAGGAGGCCTCAGCTCTCAAATACAGTGATAAATTCAAACAGGCTGCACTTGAGGACTGTTTGGTGCTGCTGAATGATGCCGTAGACGAATTGAACAGGTCTATTTCGAGCATTCAGGGGACGGATAAGGCCGCACTCTCCTCCAAAACGCCTGATATAAACAATTGGCTGAGCGCAGTGTTGTCGTATGAACAGACGTGCATTGACGGTTTCCCTGATGGTGACGAAAAGGCAGCGATGAAGAAGTTGTTGACGAATTCTAAGGAACATGGCAGCAACGCTCTCGCCATAGTGTCCAATGTGTTCTCTATATTTGCAAAGCTTAAAGGGTCGGGTCCCTCTCATAGGAAACTCTTGGGATTGGATGTAGACGGATACCCGACGTGGATGAGTCTGGAAAACCGGAGAAATCTGGGAGCAGATCCATCGAAATTTACTCCCAACGTTACCGTGGCCAAAGATGGAAGCGGAAATTATACTACCATTTCTGAAGCATTGGATGCCATGCCT
Source organism: Sesamum indicum (assembly GCF_000512975.1). Lineage (NCBI taxonomy): Eukaryota > Viridiplantae > Streptophyta > Magnoliopsida > Lamiales > Pedaliaceae > Sesamum > Sesamum indicum. Next base: position 9,702,969 of record NC_026155.1, on the reverse strand, counting down.
AAGACATACAAAGGACGGTATGATTTTCCTATTCTGTGTTTTAAGGCAAAAGTTGTCAACTTTTCTGGGCTTCTCTCCTATGTAAATTATTTCTTCTGTCTATGCAGATACGTAATTTATGTGAAAGTAGGTGTGTATGACGAGACTGTTGTAGTTAAAAAGACTATGGTAAACCTTACAATATTTGGTGATGGATCCCAGAAGTCCGTCGTCACTGGAAGCAAAAACTATGTAGATGGAGCACCAACATTCCGGACTGCAACTTGCGGTACTTGAAGCATCATGAGAATTTCATCTTTTTGCATATTTTGGGATAACAACTCATCACATTGCATCAATTCCAACTGAATTCCTGTTATATCTTGTATTGCACTTTACATATACATACTATTTATATTCAAAATGCCAGTCCGGATCAAACTCATCTTTACGGCACTTGTTTCTGCAGCCGTTCTGGGTGAGGGATTCTTCGCCCAATCTATTGGATTCAAAAACACAGCAGGTCCGGAGAAGCTCCAAGCAGTTGCCCTCAGAGTTCAAGCTGACCACGCCATCTTCGTCAACTGCAGAATGGAAGGGTACCAGGGCACTCTATTCGCTCAAGCCCATAGACAATTTTACAGAAGCTGTTATATCACCGGCACCATTGACTTCATCTTTGGAGACGCAGCTGCCGTCTTCCAGAACTGCATGCTGTACGTGCGGAAGCCAGTTGATGTCCAACAAAACACTGTCACGGCCCAAGCCAGGCTGGATAAGAGGCAAACCACCGGTTTCGTGATTCAGAACAGTCACATTCTGGCAGATGACAAACTCGAGCCCGAGAAGGACAAGTTCAAGAGTTTCCTAGGCAGGCCCTCCAAGGAATACTCCAGGACTATCATCATGGAAACGCAGATTGGCGACCTGATACAGCCCGTCGGGTGGCTGGAATGGAACGGAAACTTCGCCCTGAATACTCTTTACTATGCGGAGTTCAACAATAAAGGCGTGGGGGCTAATACTGCTGAGAGAGTGAAATGGCCTGGATTCAAAGTGATTGACAAGAAAGAGGCGGTGAACTTCACCGTTGGTCCCTTCTTGCAGGGTGAGAGCTGGCTCAAGATCCCGAATGTTCCTGTCCGTTTCGGTTTGTACACGAAATGAAGTCTTGTTTGTTCACTTAGTTGTGTATAAGCATAGAGGGATATAAGATTAGGAGACGGTTTTAGTGTTCTTTTTTTTTTTCAATAGTGAAGTGCACATGCGTTGTGCGTGGATGATGAATGCTTAAGTTATTCTTTCTGAAAAAGTATTAATGTTATTTGTTCATAGTTGTGAAAACTACGAACAAATTAAAAATAACTGAATCTGTGAAATAATGTGAACAAAAATGTATTATGTGTTTAATAAAAATATAATTATTACTTAATCTGGTTGTTCATAGTTAAGAGAAATATTCTTTATGAAAGAATAATCTGAAACTTCAACATTAGACTTTTCTGAGGCATTTTTTTCTCTTATTGGGAGCTGATTGTAGCTTCAGTTAGTATCTCACTTAACATATACATCTCACATGATCATACAAATGCGAATTAATGTAATATTAATTTGCAATAAAAGATCTGGACTCGTACAAATGATCATACATCCAGAAGAAACCAAGAACTTGTTAACAAAGAGAATATGGGTACGAAGCCGGCCTGCAGGCTTAACATGTACTGATATATGGTATTTTGGAGCTAGAAAAACTGGAAAAGTGGAGAGACCAAAGTCTTCAGGGCCGGGTCGTTCTAGACTACGACAGCTGCATCTTTTTTTTTTCCCTCCTATTGGTTGGACCCTTATACAGCACATTTTGCCTTTCTGTCGTCTTATTACCTTGAAAACATCGGTAACATCTTGTTTCCACATATGTTCAACTGTTTCCATAACCCATCAAGTAGGAAATTTCAACTGCTGATAAGGGATCAGAATATTTAATGTTCTCTTGAACTTGAAACAACTAATGTCCTAGATACTGTGCTCTGAAAGAAGACAAAAATGTCATCTGTTGGGAGAGACAATAAAAACGCGTAGCTGCTACAATGTAGTTTTAATAATGCAACATACGGCTTCTCCTTGAACTGGTCATTCTAATCAGTAGAATATCGTATTTACAAATTCCAGAAACCAGAAGGTTTTCATTTCACTTCACTAATCATCACCCCTTTTGATGAGTGAAGAGCTGAAATTGAGGTGTTTTGCAAGAATATGCAACTTTTGCAGTGATTAAAAGGTGTTGGTATAAGAAGCGAGGAAGAAAATGGATTCGTCTAAGAGTGCCAAGTTTGATGGAACAGACGAGCCAGGAATCAAAACAGACAAGCCAGGAACGGTTAAAAGTCTTGAATCAGTTGAAATTTTTGAGAGTGTAAAAAATGATGAATTTGAAGAGGAAGAGTACCGGAGAAAGACACGTAAGCGCCTGATCATCATTGCTATTTCCTCTGTTATCTTGGTGCTGATCATTATCGGAGCAATAATTGGAATTCTTGTTCCAATGCGCACCAAAAATATTTCCTCTTCTCTTCCCATCAAGGACAGAGATTCCATCAAAGCTATATGCAACTCAACTTTGTATCAAGATTCTTGCTATTCTAGCATATACTCTCTCCAGATGTCCTCAAGCAAAAATTCACCGTCCGATCCTGACACTCCGGAGGAGATTTTCATGCTATCTCTACAGGTCACGCTCAACGAGCTTGTGACGCTGAAATCTTCCATGTCAATAAAACTTGTTTCCTTCAGAAAAAACAATAAAAACGATTCCAGCACTGAAAATGCATTGGAAAATTGTGAGGACCTCATCCAGGATGCAATTAATCACGTTAACATGTCGATGTCCTCTATGCAGCAAGACAGGTTTTCAGCATATGTGGTTAGTGATATCAGGACATGGCTCAGTACTGCAATCACGGATCAGCAGACATGTTTGGACGGGCTAACAGAGTTTGAAAACATTTCTGTGTCTCTCCAGGGAGAAATCAGGGCATTGATGGAAAATGCAACGGAGTTTACAAGCAACAGCTTGGCAATCATTTCTAACATTTTCACAATCATCAGAGAATTCCAGGTTAATCCAGCTCATAGGAAGTTGCTACAGGAAAACGGTGCCACAGGATGGATGCACCGGAGGCTGCTAAAGGCCGAGGTGGTGAATTTGAGGCCAAACCTAACTGTAGCAAAGGATGGGACTGGGGATTATCAGACTATATCCAAAGCTGTGAATGCCGTGCCTAAAAGAAGCAGCGACAGATTCCTTATTTATGTAAAAGAAGGAGAATATGAAGAACAGGTAGTGGTTGATTCCGATTCTTGGAATGTAATGATATATGGAGATGGAATGAACAAGACAATAGTTTCTGGCAGCTTGAACTATGCAGATGGAGTGGCCACATACAATTCAGGCACCTTGAGTAAGTCCTCTATTCCAATACAGTTCACTATATCCATAGATGACTATATTTGGACATCTGTCCTCATCGAGTCGTGAATATCAGACAGTGCCTAATCATTTTTTAGTTAATATGTAAATGATAATTTTCTATAATTTCAAATAATATTGCCAATACTATGATATTCTCAGTCGTATAAGGAAATTACCAACAATAATACTTGATACTCTTAGATGTTAGTATACTTGCTAAGGAACTCTTTCGTGCTACAAAATTTTAAAACTTCTCACTGCATAATTAGGAGTACATGGAAACTTTGCTTCTTCAAAATATTTCATTCAATCCGGGCATCTGAAAATGTGCAGTAGCAGAAGGGAGAGGCTTCATCGCAAGAGACATAGGCTTCAAGAACACGGCCGGCCCAGCAAAACTCCAAGCAGTAGCTCTAAGATCTTCATCAGACAAATCCATTTTCTTACGGTGCTCCATTGATGGATACCAAGACACGCTCTACGTACACGCGAATCGCCAATTCTTTGCCGGTTGCCTGATTACCGGTACCATCGACTTCATCTTCGGAAATGCAGCAGCAGTTTTCCAGAATTGCAGCATTCAACCTCGGCAACCGGGGCCAGGCCAGTACAACACTGTTACTGCACAAAGCAAATCAGACCCGAACCAGAATACAGGCATCTCAATCCAACAGTGTAGTATAAGCCCATCCGGCAACCTGACAGCCCAAACTTTCCTCGGCAGGCCCTGGAATAATTACTCGACGACTGTCATCATGGAAACAGATATCCAGGGGATTATAGACCCTGCGGGCTGGATTCCATGGGAGCCCGGCAGGGAAGCACCTGATACGATATTCTACGCTGAGTACAAGAATACTGGGCCTGGATCAGTTCTGAATCAACGAGTAATGTGGCCTGGATACAGGCCGAACATTACAGAAGAGGAAGCTGAAAAGTTTTACGTAGAGCCCTTTATCCAGGGAGACCAATGGCTGATTAGGGCAGATGTAAGGGTATGATTCACACACATCACATTGTTTTCGTCTCTCCAATTCTTCGATTTTATTTCTCACTTGTCCATAAAATTGAGCCCGTAAGATTCTTGCACAACATTGAAATTTCCTAATTGTTATTGCACGGATTGGATTTTCTATTCCACGTAAATCTGGAACTTATATTTGATTTAACACATACACGCTATGTACATAATATCTTTTTCTAAATAAAATAATCGACATGATCTATGTACATATGTGTATACATTATTGGTTAGATACGCAAAACAAAAATATTATAGAAACTTTTAGAAAAAAATGAAGAATTAAAGGATCTCCAGCAAAGAAGTATGGCTTTCACTACATATTTTCCGTTCAAGACCATTAAATGATACCATCCATCCTTTTGTAGATAATATTTGGATACGTCAATAATATCGTGACAACAACGACACAATTAGATAACCATCTACGATATATATTTATGTGTGTAATTACTATATATTAACAATAGATGATTCAAATACTTATATTTACCGATGCTTTAAACTATGCATCCAATCCACTCGATCGAAGGTCATGACATGATCAACGAAAACTGTAGAATAATCCGCTCGAACTACCATGAACATCAGGTTAGGTGACAAGTCTTATATGTTTACTTTTCATCACATGTAGTAATAACTTATTTGCCTAGATTTTGGTGGAATTCCGACCACACAAACACACCTTAATCATATCCATTGGAAGTAGTTACCAAAAATCCTTTATGCGTTAGAGTAGAACCCTTGTTCCCGATCATGGATTCGAGTCCTAGAGAGCAGGAGAACCAGCTTTTATCCTCTATAAGACGAAAAAAAAAAAAAGAAATGAAAAACCTTAGGATTAAGCTAAATAAAATGAATAGCAAGGAATGATGAGTGGGCAGATGTAAGTTTAAGATAAGCACAAAATGAGTTGGGGAACATAGGTGGGCTCTTGTTCCTCCAGCTTCTGCTTTGTTTTCATGCAAGAAAATTACAACCCTGCTGCTTAAAATTGTTAGTTCAGACGTTGTATTCATCACTTGAAGCGACAGTGTTGGAAAAGGTCTTAAAAGGGATTCGACATGTCAAATCCTGCTGCCCGGTCATGCTTTTCCCTTCCACGTAATTACTTCATAATGAAACTCAATTATTGACACAATTCTCGTCCACATTGAATTTCAACGCTTATTGGCTTCATCCGTAAAAGTAAACATTTTTTATTATAAAAAAATATTACTTCTCAGTTTCCTCTATTGATATGATGTCTAGTTTAGGAAGTGTCTGCAAATACTGAAAATAAGTATTTATCAGCTTATTATTGAAAAAAAAAAGTATTTTTTGTTTTACAACTTCTATTTCAAACTACTTAAATTAAGTTACAACGTTATAAGCAATTTTTTATATATTTTTACAACTTATTGGTAAAATTGTAAAAAATATTTAGTTGTTTTCCAATCACTCTAACTTCAATATTTTTTATTTTTTAATTTTTATTTTTAAATACTCCCAATTTCACTGCTTAACTTACAACATTTATTACAATTTATTTCCAACATAAAATAAAATTTATCCCATACACCCCTTTAGTTGATGATTATGTCGGTGATCAAAATGGAATTATTTAAACTTTATTGTATTCCCACAAAGAAAAAGATAAAAGTTAATAATATATGTAATTCAAACTATAACAATTAAAAATTAGCAGATAAATAAATAAAGAGCAGTGAGAAGTCCATATTTGCTCATATATTTTGTTTGCAGAAGCGGGATTTTATTTCCGTGCACTCTCAGTAGTCCATTTGGCCTTTTTCCTCCTCTACCTCTGTACTGATCTTGTACCTGTCTACTGTACTTATCAATATACCTGTACTTATCAGTACAGTTTAATTAAAAAAGGAAAAAAATTCATTTTTCGTCAAAACTTTTCATTTTTAGTTCTCATGCTACCTATCGTTGAGAAATTGGCGGAAAAATCACATCCAAGTCACGTGGCCGTTATCTTTACAAAATAAAGGAGAACGGCTATGTGACTTGCACAAGATTTTTTTTTATCAGTTTCCCTGAAAGTATATAAAGCTAAGTTATGCGATAAAAAATGAAGATTTTTCATTTAAGGAAAGATTTAAGTTATACAAATTAGTATTCATTAGTAATTAATAAGAAGTTTAATAGACATATCAAATAAGCAAAACCTAAATATTTAACACAAAAATATGTGACGGCTGACATATATCATGATATATTGGTATAAAATAAAATATTATCATTCATGATACAAAATAATAGAAATTTCTCAATATTTTGACTATCAATTTTTGGTTTATTTTTGAGAAATTATTTACTAGGATTCATAATTAAAGTTTTCTTTCTCTAATTTAATGCCGAAACACAAGCAATTGTTGTTGGAGTATCATTTTCTTTTCTTTTTGACTTTATAATATTCAAAGTCCCTATTTATTCCCCTTTCTTTAATAATGATCCAACCATATTCTAATTATGCTTTGTAAAATATTGGATATTTTTTTCATTTTAAGAGCAATAAATTAAAAGAAAAAAAGTAATTTCAAGAACCTATTGGAATTAATTAATTAAAAGATTCTTAAAGTTCAAAATAGTTTATCAGAAAGACAAAAGTCATTACCAGATACAGACATATGAACAAGACCCCTGTCCTAATTCCTTCTTTTCACTTTCCAATCCTAGTGGGAGTTCGCTTTTCTTAAAGTCATGGGCCCATGGCCCCCATTCACTTTTTTTTTTTTAAGAAAAAAAAAATATAATTACATAATTATATCAATATTTAAATAAATTAATCAATACAGCAGTCTGATTAATACATCAATAAATAATAAATTATCATAAACTCATAGAAAATAAGATAAATACTTGAAATTCAGACCCATAACCTCGTATCTGTTGTCCGTGAAAAACTTCAACTATAACTGTTGGATTAAACTTTCTAGTTAGTTGACAGCCTCAATACTTATCAAGAAGTCATGATTAAGAATTCATAATAGCCACATAAATGTTTATGTTGAAAAGTTATAATACCTTTTTCCAAGTGGTAGGCCTCTATATTAAATTTGGACATTATCGGAGTTTATTAATCTGATGTAGACATAATTTTATACACTTTCTTAAAAGCAATAATTTTGATGTGTTGAGAGAGATGTAATGTAATTCGATTGGCTCTCAATTGTAATGTAATGTTAATTCCCTGTCATGAACAAGACATCTAATTGGATTAAGACATAATCAGCATATTTCCACCTACGTACTTACATCTGATCACTTCACACACTTTTTTCTTTTGGTTTAACAAAAATGGTAATTATATAATTACAATTAACAATATGTTAATAATTAATGAAAACATCAATAAATTACAATAAACCCATCAAACAGATCGATCAATACATCATCTAACAAAAAATTATAAAAAAAATATTACGATAAATTAACATAAATTATGACAAATTTCGATATATCTGGCAGGATTCAAAGTCCTACACCACAAAAAAAAAGATGTAGTTTTAGCCCTGTAACTTAGGAAGAGTGATATTTTTAGTCCTAAACAAATTTATTTTCATAATTTAGTCCAATGTATTTAAAATTTTTAGCATTTTTAGTCCTTTTGAAATTGCACGTAACTTCACATAATCCAGTTAAATTATAATTTTAATCATGTTACTTAGTGGATTGATATTTTTTACCTTGCACAAATTGATTTATATAAATAAAATTGCAATTTTATAGCTCATATGAATGTCACATACAATTTTCTGAAAAAATGACTAAAACTGTTAAAATTCAAAAATTACATAATTAAATTATAAAAATCAATTTGTACATCACCAAAAATATCACTCCCTGAATAACAAAACTAAAATTACAATTTGGCACGAACACGAAAATGGTTGGGGTGGTGCAATATTTTCCAGGGTCCAGGGACGAAGGAAATTGCATGGAACCATCCTCGATTAGAGTATCATTCCTTTATGTCTTGTTCCACTATATAGTGATGGTAGGGATTTGCATTTGCAGGCTGCCATATCCACATCATCTCTTTGAGGGAAGTGAGAAATATTTATATATATACATATATATGTATGTATGTGATCGACAAATAAATTATGAGAGGTACCATTATCTGAAGTAAGAAAAATATTTTCTTGATTAAGTATTTTTTTTTCTAATTTCAATAAAAATATCACATATAACAACGACGGATAAAAAGAGGGCGAATTAATTATGATTTTATTATCAGAATTAAATATCAAGTTGAAAGAACGAAAAATTATAGTAAATATTAATTAATCACAGTGCACAATAACTGATGTTCCACAAATGGATGTGATTTGCGCCTTCTCGTGCTTTTAGCCATTATTTATGATCTGAGGTCGGCAGAACATTAGTTTTAATTAAAAATTTATGATAAATACTAATTAAATTATAATTTAAAATTTAATGTAAAAAAAAGCGAACTGTTATATATAGAGTTGAGAAAAATTTTATGGTTGAAAAAAAAGATTAAATTAAAGTGAAGCTTGTTTTGATCCCTTGACATCATGTACTAATTGTGTAAATAAGTAATATAGCAATTATGTCCTAATTCTAATTTATTATTGTAAGTAGACCCCATTGAATTATCAAGAATTATTTTCTTCACCACGTCATCAATTAATTCGGTTGCTTAACGAACCTGCAGCCTACCGGTAATCCTAATTATGTGATTTAATTAGATATAGGTAATTATTGTAGAGTCGCATAATGATATGCTAGTAATTTTGCTTTTTTTTTTTCTTGGCAAAATTACATTTTCGTTCCTGTAACTATAAATTGTTAGTATTTTTGTATCTATGGCTTACTTTATTTACACATTTAGTCTGTTTTTTTTTTATTAATTTAGTTCTAAAACATCATTTTGGTTCATTTTTTTTTTTAATAAATTTAGTCATGAATTGATAATTTTAATTTTTTTTACATTGGGGTAGATATCATTTTTTTAAGATTATGAAATTGTAACGTCGATTTATATGGCCAAAAACTGATCGATCATAGAAGTTTAGAGTTGATCTTGACGGCCATCTCCCGCCTGCGACGACCTAATTGCAACTCGTCTCAAGTCCCATGATGTCCACTTCAAACCAATATGGACCACATTTTTGGTCCGCACCATTTGACTTGTGAGTCGACCCCGAAATTATTATGCATGTTGACAAATTTTATTATTTCAATTAAGAAAAACTAGTATATATTTTTCTAGATAAATAAGGGAAAATGTTAATTCGGACCGTGTTGGGCAAGACTGAAACTAATTATACAAAAAGTATAATATACTTGTCATGTGATTGGTATACAATTCAAGAAAAAGTGATCAATCGCATAACAAATATGTTACACTTGCCATATGACAAGTTTGATTCGACCTCACCTGATTTAAGTAAGAATTTCTCATAAATAAGTGCGCATGCATTAATGAATTTTTCTCTTATTACCAAATGTCCAAAATTTAATGTATGATCGTTGTTCATAAAAAAAATAAATTATATTACAAAGTATCATAATTATTAAGAATAATTGGTTCATACATATGTAGATATTTGTAAAGCATATATAATATTCCTAGGAGCGACTAACATACATAAAGCCGTTGCACGTTCTATATTGATTTATATTTACATGTATGTATATATAGAAAGAATTTTGACAAGTGCACGAGGACAAGCATTAGAAATAAACAAGTCGGATGTAAGTCTTTCATTATGGTGCAAGAAGATTCCTCAAACCAAACCTAAGTTTGTCTTTAAGATCAATGACTGAAAAGTTGGGTGGACTTGGGACAATGTTAAAACGACGAAAGGGATCTTCTATTACACTTTACGATTATATTAAATAGTTAAATTAAATTATAATTAAAAAAAATGATGCATACTAATTCTATATTGATTGCTATGAGAGTGTGATGGAAAATCTTTCACTACGTCAAGAAAATGACCTCAAGGGCGGTCGTTTGTCATCTGGAGCATAAGTCTGGTGTTCGAGGTGTATGTTTGGGCACTATCGAAGTATTTCGAGTCCTTAAAAATATATCTTAAAAGAATTTTAAAATAAATAATTATTTCGACACCATCATCTAAATTTTTGATAGATAATTTTTATATTAATATAGATAATTATAATTTTACAATTATCATGATCATGAATCGTTGATTAAAACTTGATCTGATGATCATGACGATAAATACGCTGCGAAGTTAATACATTATGTGATGATGTTTGAGTCGGAAATCATCTAAAGAAAATATTTGCAAATCTTGAAGTAATGATCATTTAAATGATATTAGGAAATTGAATAGTCATTTTAAACAACTTAAATATGGTCCTCAATCAAATAATACAAACTAACCCCCGAGAGTATACCGATTGTGAAATAAACAAAAAAAATAACTTGTAAAATATTAAAATTGTGATTAATATAAGATGATATGGATAGGGGTTTAGTAATTTCGTATTGCATCACAAGACCTGTATGAGCACGTGGCCAAGGATGTTAAACATGCTTTTAAAAAATATGCAAATATTGGGTGAATATTATTGAGTAGTGAGCCCAAATAATAAATTCTAATTAGTTATTACAGCGAGTAGTGAATTACGAAAATTCCTTAATATTACAAATCGATATTGCAACAAATATTTACAAATTTCAAAGAACAACAAAGATAGATAAAACGGGAACAAAAAGTAGGTCAGGGAACCAGATTCAGATAAAGGAAGCCCACAACCACTAAGGCTGACAACCACACACCAGTTGCTAAAACCTAAAACACGCCACTAAGGCTAGTCCACAAAGGACCACAAAAACACTCAGAACAACACCCAAATAGACCACCAAGGCTCAGTCACACAGACTCATCAGGTTTTTACTAAGAAAAACGCTCACAAAGAACCTTTTCTCGCCCAGTTCAATTCAATTCTGTTCATGAGTTCTATCTTATCAGGAGCCGCAGGGGGTATAGAGGAAGTCATTGATGATAGAAAGAGAAAAGAACGGCGGAAGAAGAAATTGAGAAGGGAGAGAGAGGGATTTAGTAAAAAGACGAGCAAACAGATGAGAAATAAGGTTAGAATTTCATCTGCAGAAGGTGGAGAAAAAATAAATAAAAAAGGGAGCCGGGTCGGGTAACGGGCCAGGTAGGAGGAATTGGGTTGAGCCGAAAAAAATGAACCAAGACATCAACAAATTGGGCAGCCATCTAGGTGTATGGGCTTTTGGTGGTATGGACTGGGTCTTTTCAATTAGGTCATAGGCCACTACAGCAAATACTCGTATTAGTTTTTGTAGGGGTAGGGAATGTGGTTGTACTATGCTAATACACGTATAATTATTTATTACATCACACGTTGCGTTAACTAAATGGGTGAATATCAATTTATCCCATATGATATTGTAAATGAGTAAATTATCATTCTATGAAAAATGAAGTAGCTATTTATCCACCATTTATTTTTTAAAATGAAGCAATTTACCTTCATATCTAAGGAGGTAAATCGCTTCATTTTAAAAAATATCGGGAGCAAATTACTGTATTTTAGAAATACTAGTGTTTGTATTTTCTTTCCTAAATAAATACTAGTGTTATGATTAATGTCTTATTATCTCCTGTACGATATTTATATAAATCCCCCCATTATTCTCTAAATTAATTTTTATGAAGTATATGTTCTTTTAGCAAAATTGTTAAAGAGATATTTAAATAATTTGTGGACTCCATTGAATAAAAATAAATAATATATATATATATGTTCAAATTTTTTAAAAGATTTAAATAGAAATACTTTTTCTGATCAAGAAAGATTTAAAATTAAATTTGGAATCGAATACCCAAAACATTTGAAAATAAACTATTGAGTTAAATATAATTAAGAGGGAGTTAAATGTATTCAACTCAAGTCAAAGTCAAACCAAATAAAAAAAAAATTAAAAACTCAAGTCAAGGTCAAATGAGCATCAAGTTGCGCTCGGTACCGAAAATAGGCAATTTTTAGTGTATTTTGCAAAAATAAATTCATATTTTTTATAATAATCAATTCTAATGCAGTACTTTAATGATGGCGGACAAAAGAACATCACATCTTTAATTTTTTTGGTTAATTACGCTTATATCCTTTAAAAAAAATTTATTGACACCTAACCCCCTTACGTTATGAATCGAATGAAAAATGCTGATATTAGTAAAATTTGCTCCTCATAACATTTATATATATATATATATATATTTGTACTTATAAAGGGGATAAATTATATATATATATATATAAAATGAGGTTAACATCATTACATTATTTTGCTTATAAATACAAAATTATTCCATTGAAGTGTAAATTTAAAAACTTATGGAAAGTTTTTTCTAATGTCAATATTTTTTGTCTAAATTTTAATGAAAAAAGATTAAATATAAACAATAATATTTTTAGACGGTGTGTAAGTATATTTTTAAAATTTTCTAGAGAAAAATATAATTATATATTTTTAGAAAAAATTAAATATAATATTAATTTTTTTAATGAAAAGACCACGTGTTAATACCTCAGTTGGTGCTGTCAATTAAACACACACATCTTGGTCGTGGCTCTTTTCCTATAGAAATGTCTTGAAAATAGTGAAATTAAACTATAAAATGTGTGCAATCCCCGGCTTGCACGGAACCCAAAATCTGGGACGTATGATTAAGTGATCAAAATGGAACAGGGCAGATTTGAGAAGAGAGCAGTGGATAGCATCAGTCCTTATCCTAATTGTCGCATTGTACACATACTCCCTCTCATTTCTCTATCTTTATATATAATTATGAAACAAATTCTACAATTATTACGCCACGTTTGCATAATTCATACAACTTTGTTTTTTGTTTTTTTTTTTTATAAAATTCGATTCATTACTACATTATAAAATACATTCAAATTTAATTACTTATTTAATAAGGTCACTTTTTCCTAAAAAAATTCAATATTACACATTACCCATTTTCGTTATGATTTAGATGAAACATGCTAATGTTAATAAAGGAAAAAATTAAAAATTTATGTAATTTTCTTTTTGTTATATTTCGTTCAGACCCTAACGGAAGGAGTAAACAAAGAATTTTTGGAGGGGTGTAAGTATAATTTCAGAACTTATTTGAGAAAAAATATAATTTGATATTTTTAGAGGGATTTTAACTGTAATTAATTAATCTTATTTAATATTAATATTTTTAAATCAATAAACGCATTCAAAGAAAATAACAAAATAAGAAACTACTATTAAAAGTATATTACGTACCCATATTTCTAAAACTTGAACCTATAATATTTAATTGTGAGGCGTGAATCTTACCACTAAAACAAACCCTTAATGTCACAACTTTTAATTTCAGTACAACTTCAACACTATAGAAATTGGGTAATAAAGAGAGCTGAAGATGCAGGGGTTTTAAAATCATAAATGGGTCTCATGCTATGTTCGAACTGTACTTTTTGGACCTGAACATGAATTGGATTTTTTGACCCGATTTAATTATTGCATATATATATATTTAGATTAATTGTGTATATTTTATGTTATTTATATCTACAACAACTTTTCATATACTAAATATATAGTCGCATATAATTATAAACAATTGAAACATGATAATAATATAAAATACAATAAAATATAATTATAATATATATCACTATCACTTAAAAATCATAATAAATCAATATTATCTATTACGGTCAAATATAAGTGTTGGCCACGGTTGATTAATATTTGGTATAATTCTATCTATAATCAGAACATTTGTCATAGTTTTTTTTAATAGCAAATCTTTTGACATCGTTTGTAGAAATAACGGCTAATAATTGTTGCACAATCGTGATTAATTAGTATTCATCATGTTTTTTTAATTTTTAACTATGATAGTTAATTATAGTTAAAAATATATATTTCTTCTGCTGTCCACTCCCAGAAAAACAGTGTAAAATTGACTAATTGACATTTCTAACAATGGGGTCGTGTTGGAAAATGAAAGCTGAAGGTGCCCATTGTACCTATTAATACTTAATACATGTCGTTATGTTACTCAAATGGGTATTCTATTTACAGATTAGGTGAGGGATAAATTAATGTTTATAAATATTTGAAAAAAAAAATATAACGAAGTAAAATTTTCTTATCATGGCCATGTTTAGGCATCAATAATCAAGCCAGGACAAGGGCATTTTTCCAAATGTCTAAGGACATCTAATAGGAATTACGTACCATGCTCAAATAAATTGACCTCCAAACTAACTTCTCAAAAAGTTGAACATCTTTGGCGAAGTACAAATTAAATTTTCTATTTCAAATCATATTATAATTTTTTATTTTATTTAATATATGCATGTCACATATACAAATATAATGATATCTATTTTATTTAATTAAAAAAATTATACGCATAACGCGTATGGATTAATTGGATTAAAAGAGGATAAATTACAATGTGCTCCATTGAGATCTGACATAATTACAAGTAACCTTGTTGTTTAAAAGATGATAGTATTAACAAATACCCACTCGTGACAGCCCATTGTAAGAGGTATTTATTAAACGGTCGTTAATTTTTATGAAGTATCTGTAATTTTTCAAACAATAAAAAAAATATAATTATGATAAATTTCAGTAGAATACGTAGCAATTTACTCATAATTAAAATATATAATATGATCTAGAATAGAAAATGGAATCTAGACTACGAGCCCCTCCTCTATATAAACCTAACTCCCTAAGCACACATTCCTCATTAATTCATTTACTCTACTTAAAAAGCTCCTCGAGCAGCCAAAAAACTTAGATCAACTTTTGAGCCCAATGGGATCCCCAAAATGTGTTCTTTTTTGGGTGTTAGTAATTTTGAGTGTTGGCAGAGTGTGTAGGGCAACAAAGGGTGGTGTTGACGAGGAAGTGAGAACTCAATGTGGGTTCACCAGATATCCAACCTTGTGTGTCCAAACCCTGACAGGATTAGGGTCGGGGAATCCAAGTTTTGATATCTTGTCTGCCCTTGTCAACAGGACTATATCCGAGACCAAGCTGCCTGATTCCAATTTTGAGATCCTCAGCTACCATTTCATCTCCCCTGAAGCACAGCAAGCCCGAATCGCCATGGGTACATTACACGTTTTTTCCGATAATTTTCTCCGTTACTTTGATTAGTTCGCATCATATCTTGTACTTGTTCGTATGAACTTGCAAGAACGTATCTAATATTTTTTAGGATAATTACACTCACCAGCTCCTAATATTTTGGTGTATTATACAAGAACTTTCTAATTTTTTCGTACCATCATAAGTCATATTTTACATTATAGATTTTTATTGAAAGCTGAGAGACTATCCAACTTGTCAATGTACTTTTTTAAAGAATCAAGAAGCTTTTTATAGTAATTTGCTCAAAAAGTATATATCCAATTACCCTTATATATATTTTGTTCGATTCTTACGTAGATAACTGCCAAGAACTCATGAGCATGTCTGAGAAAAGACTGAAGCAAGCCCTGGATGCCCTCCAGAAATCTCCGAAGAAACATAAGGCTGACATTCAAGCATGGCTAAGCGCCGCTCTGACATTCCAACAAGAATGCAAGGACTCAGTTGAGAATCATGTCCCGTCAAACGTGTACATGGGAGAAATCTACAAGAAAATGGACTATCTGTCTGAACTTGGCAGCAACCCGTTGGCCCTGGCAAACCGAATCACTGGAAAATCCCCGACAGGCGGCCGCCGACTTCTCGGGCAAGAAAGCTTCCCGAATTGGGTGTCGGCAAGCGACAGAAAATTGCTTCAGAGCACAGAAATAAAAGCGAATGCCGTCGTCGCGAAGGACGGAAGTGGGAACTTCAAAACAGTGTCGGAGGCCATCGGGGCTGCGACGGGGAGCCGATTCGTGATATATGTGAAAGCTGGAACGTATAATGAGAAAATCAACACCAACAAGGACGGGATTACGTTGATCGGCGACGGCAAGTACTCTACCGTCATTACAGCAGGTGGCAGTGTGGGCAAGGGCGGCTCTTCCCTCCGAGGATCTGCAACTTTCAGTGAGTATCTCTCTCTTTTTCCTTTTCTACTTTTTCTCTCTACGTTTGTTTTTCTTTTTTGTATATGTCTATGTTTGGGGTGTTTGTTTATTTAAAGTATGCATATATATGAAAAATTCTTAATTCAAATTAAATCAATCATAAAAAAAGTGTAATCACTTTTTCTAAATTGTATATCAATCACACAATAAATATATTATACTTAGTCATATAATTAGTTCAATGTGATCAAATTCGATCTCTGTTAGGATTTCTCACATATATATATACTTGATGGTATAAAAAAAAAAAATAATACATAATTTATAGATATCATAAGAAGTATGTCCAACAACATAATACAAATATCAAACTTGATATTATAAAGATTATTTTGTATATAAAATAAAATAAGCACTATTTTAAGAGGGAAGATGTTAACATCACCTTATCAACAGAACTTATAATCAATTGGTGTCGGTGGTGAGGATTTTAAAGAAATTGTTAGTGTAGTCGATAATTGTTGTTGAAAGAGCTTCTGGGCCTATTTGTAATTTTCTAAAAGTATTTGAAAGTTTACAAGACGTTTGTTGAAACAAGCAGAAATATTTATAAAATTTAGAAGAAAAGAAATTTATGGTTTTTTTTGGAAAAAGTAAAAAAAAACATATTTTTTAAAATTTATCTCATTTTAATCATAGTAATTATAAACTAATATTATTATTAATATCTTAGAATTTCATAATTTTATCTTATTCAAACTCTTTAAAAAATTAACTTTTAAAAATAGAATTTAAAATCCTTATAAGTTCTAAAATTATTTTATAAAATATTAGAACTAATGAAATTAATTAGATAAATTAAAGCCAAATCACTTGCATAGAAATGAATAATGTTGAGGAATCACAACCCGGATAACCCGAACCGACACCTTTAACTGAAGCTCCTCTTTGTTATCAGCAATCACCGGCGACGGCTTCATCGCCAGGGATATCGGCTTCCAGAACACGGCGGGGCCCGGAGCTGAACAGGCTGTGGCGCTGACTATCTCTTCCGACCACTCTGTGCTCTACAGGTGCAGCATCGCCGGCTACCAGGACACACTCTATGCCCTCTCCCTCCGCCAATTTTACCGGGAATGCGACATATACGGCACCGTCGACTTCGTATTTGGCAACGCCGCCGCAGTGTTCCAGAGCTGCACCCTCGTACTCCGCCGCCCCCGAAGCGGCGGCGCCTACAACGTGATCCTGGCGAACGGCCGCACGGACCCCGGACAGAGCACGGGTTTCTCCCTCCAGAACTGTAAAATCACCGTCGGGTCGGATTTCTCTCCCGTAAAAAACTCATACAACTCCTATCTAGGCAGGCCCTGGAAAGCGTACTCGAGAGCGGTGGTCATGCAGTCAAATATCGACGCGGCGATTTCTACCCGGGGATGGGTTGAGTGGCCGGGCACCGGAGGATCCACGTACAAAACGCTGTATTTTGCGGAGTACGCGAATATGGGCCCCGGGTCGGGGACCTCAGGCAGGGTGAAGTGGCCTGGATTTCGGGTCATTGGGACACCGGAGGCGTCGAAATTCACCGTCGCTAGTTTCATCGGTGGGAATTCATGGCTGCCGTCTACCGGCGTTACTTTCGTTTCCGGCCTCCAATGATTAATTACTACGGATAAGTCGTCGTGTGTTTAAATAATTAAAAAGCGACAATTGTGATTGAAGATGAAGCAGGAAAAAGCGTAGTTAATGCGAAGACGTTTTACTATCTCTAATCCTTCTCACCATATTTGTCATCTGCAAAAAAGGAATTATTAATTGTACCTATGATATTGATGCATCTGAATTTATCCTTTTTTTTTTTTTAATTTTATTTAGATGAATTAGATCTCACTACTTACAAAATTTATGTATATATGTATTTAAACTCCAATTAATTGTAATTGTTGTACTTAAAATGACTCTACATTCAATAAATAATTAATGTCATTAATATAAAATAATGTCACTGACATTGTTTCGAATCAAGAAAGATTTAATAAATTTAAATTAATCACATGATAAAAATATTACAGCTGTGGTGTGACGTAAGTGATGTATAAATTTAAGAAAGTAATTGTTTATATGATAAGTAAATTAACTTTATAATTTAAATATTTTATTTTTTATATTTTTAGTGTGTATATGTAGTGGATGGAAACAACAAAATTAAAATTTTAATCCAGAACGTTATTGAAAGTAAATGCGCTGAGGTGGAGATTTGTGTGTAGAAAAAAGTGAGAATTTAAAGCATAAACAAACAACTAAATAATTAAATACTTAATCAAAGACCAATTAAATTTCATTCAAGAAACAATACATTATGTTGGCTATATTAAATGACTACAAGTGTAAATAATATATAACAAAGAGCTTGAAATTCATTAAAAAGAGACATAAAGAACGAAAGGTGAAATTAAAAAAAGTTAAGAAAAATCTCTATACAAAGTTGGAATTCAAGATTATCTAAGACGTTGAAGAGAGGATTGAGCGATTCGTTAAAAAATAAAATAGAATTTGTGTTGAGGGATGGTTCTCAAAATTTAATCTTGTCAATTTTACTGTGTAAATTATATTTAATAATTGTTAGTAACCAACACATGTGCAGTGGCAATTCAATAATAAGCTTAGATACGACGAATTTTGTTTAAGTTTGATATAATTACAAATATTTTTTTATTATTTAAAAAATTATAAATACTCTCTAATTTTAATGATCGTTTAATAATTAACTCAATCTGTTAATTCCATTAAGTCACCATCCATCCCTTTATAATAAATCACCAAAATGCACTTGTTGACTATAAACTATAACTTTATTTATTTTTAAAAAATATAAACATTTTGTATGGATTAAGTAAAAAAAATATATTCTACAAAGTTTCAAAATTTTCCATCTACCTCAACCGATTTTTTAAAAACTTTATGATTCTTTTTAAAAAAAATACATTAAGAATAAAATTGACAATTACAAACCTCCATCTGCGGATTACATAATTTCATCGAATATCAAAAAGTATTTGTAATTTTTCTAATGACAGAAAAATATTTATAATTATACCAAACCTCGTAAAAACTCATTGTAATTTACCTTCAAATATTTGAATAAAAGAGTACCGGTACAAATTTCTGGACACCTACAATTTTATCAAGAAGCTGCAAAAAATTAGCAGACAAAAGCTTATTACTTCGGGCCTAAAATGAGCTTTTGACTTAAGTGGATTAAAAGCAGAAATTATGAATCACAAATATTCATTTATTTTCAGTAAAGTAAAAAGCTGATAAATGCTAAAAGAAGCTACCGCAGACATCCTGAGAGTATATACATCAAAAAATTCTTGCACAGAAATGTGTTTTCTGCATCCAAGTCTACAAACAGATCCAATCGGGCAACTATGGAAAAACAGAACTGTAAGGAGAAAAAAGGTGTCATGTAAAGACACGTTACATTTACAAGAATGAAAAACTATGTTGTCATTGTGGGGAGATCCTATCTTGAGAGTTCTCTTCAAATAGGTCTGACTGGGAATCACTGCGAGGGATCATCAAGGCAGGCCACTCATCTGGGACCATTAGGAAATAAGCAGACATGGCTTTCCTAAACCTTCTCTTGTATTGTTTTGGAGAAATAACTGTGGGAGAGGCATTTTTGGGCCCCCCGAGGATGCCTGATGCCTTCACCCAAGTCTCAAGATGCTTGTCCCATGTATACTGCCTCATGAAATCGATAATCCCGAGCACCAGCTCGTGCTTTTCCTCATCTACGCCAACCAGCAGCGAGTAGTCCATCACATCTATTGACTGGAACAGCATAAAGAAGAAGAAATTAGTTTAATCGGTCCAGAGCGTAGAAATGATGCACGTGAATGGATTACGGATGGATTGATACAAGTTCTTGGAGCAGAAAACAGTCTAAATGGTAATCATAATCCAACACTAAAACTTGTCTGATATATATACGGTGCTGGAAGAGAGCTCATTCAGCAAGTAATGGCAAGAACTTGACAAAGAAAGAAGTGAAAAGCATCATCTTTTGCAAGTACAATCTGTGCATGAATTTCAGCACCTGAGAATGGTGCTTTCATCTAAGAAAAGGAAAATCAATTTGAAGCTTACAGCAAGAAATGAAGTGTCGTTCCACACAGCTCTCTCCAGCAAACGCTTTGCCTTGGTTCCCAAGAAAATAGGAGAAGTTGGCATAGCCTCTATCAGATTCTGATCAAGCAGAACTTTATTGCTTCCACTTGAATCAGGATTATATCGTGATCGAGAAGATCCTTTAAGGTCATACAGCCGTGTGATATTGCGTCTGAAAAGAAGATTCTCCATCACCAAAACATCCATTCTTGATTCTTTTCCTCCTTTCAGATGCTTGGATGTGACCTTTATGCCAAACACCAACCAAAAAGTAAGCTATGTACAATATATAATATCATTATTCCATACAAGTAGAAAGGAACATGGTTTGGAAGCTCTGAAAATGACAGCCAGCTAAGTCAAAATGGCATAAACTTTTGCATAAGAACAGATTCACCAAAGTCCTGAACAAGTGATTTGAAGAACTGGCTAACAAACAAAGCAGCTTATTGATCAAGAAACTGATTCTAAAACCAATGCATCAATCAGCAGAGTTAACAGGAACAGAGAAGTTGCAAATGACGCAGCCCAATGAAAGCATCTTTATCAGTGTATTTCCAGTGTTTGAGAATTGGTAGCCCGTAAAAAAAAATAAACTGGATATGCTACTGCAGTGGCCCTATTGAACTTGTGACCAAACCAACAGTCTAGGTTTGGTAACTAAATAAGCCCTTGCATCTACAGAGCGAGAACTGCCAAGGACTACCATACCACTAATTTCGATCTTTATCTTACCTTGCAAAGTGAATATCAGATTCAGGGTATCCTAATTGGACTGACTTGGTCCTTGCTTTCTTTTCTTGTTTTTTTTTTTTTCAGTTCGTAGGGGGGATCTAATTGGCCCAACTATGTCAGAATCTCTAGGTTGCCATATCATACAAAACATCCATTTAAACTTGGGATAGATATGTTTGCACAAGCAAGCTGGAAACCAAAATGAACTATAAATATGCATAAATGATTGTTAGCAGAGGTTATTCAAAAGGAAAATACTAATAATCAAGTAGAAACAGTTGATACCTGATAAATGCCTAAGATCTTTGCAAGGCAAGTGGGGCATCCACTATCTATGGATTCAGATAGATACTTGAAATAAGATGGTGCAAACTTAGTAAATGACTCTAGCTCCGTCTTGGTTACTTGTTTGATTATAAATCTGTCATCCAATGTTTTGGCAAAGAAGACATTGCTTTTACCGCCCTGTGCACCCCACTTCTTACAGCGACTAAGAGAGCGGATGAAATCTAACTCACTTGCACAGCAAGTTCTTCTCAAGGCCTCAAACTGCTTGGCGAAATAACATGTCACAGTATACTTCACCTTCCCTGGAGGACCATCATCTGAGAAAGATATTCTGGCATGTAAAGCATTTGGAAATAGAGGGTCCAATCCCGAGAAAGTCCGAGAACCAGAGGACAAGACGCTTTCATCAGCAGAACCAAGACTCCTTAGGGATTCAGAAGGTAACTCATCAAAAGAATGAAGTGAAAGTAAATTAACTGAGTCCAATATTGAAAATGAAGTTGATGATTCCAAAGAATTTTTCTGTTTTTCAGGGTCCTCCAACATAACGTTTTGGTAATCTGGTGACACCAAGGCATATGAAATGATGCTAGTAGGCTCATCATCGTAAATCGGCACAATAGTGTCACTAGAAGCCATAGGCAGCAGTAGCCGAGCACCACTCTGATGAACCAGTTCTCTGAACGATGAGATATAGACAGGATTATATTCACTAATCTTGCCAAGCTTCTGTGCATTTGATGAAGAATTCTTGTTGAATGACCTATACAGAGCTGAAAAAGGTATCCTCACCCAACTACTTGGATTTTCCATATCATTAGGCGTAGCACGCAATGCAGGACGTAAAGGGTAAGCCTCTTCAGCCACAAATCTATCATTTGTGGAGTTACCAACAACTGGTTCTACTGTGGTCAAAATCATTCCAGAAGAAGACTTTCTGGGGAGTCTATTTGGAGATGCAATGAACTCTTTAGAAGCTAGGGTTTCTGGCTGGTGATTCCCAGTCCCCGCAACATCTGAATTATCAGATGCATTTTCCATCACCTGGAACTGGCCCTCTGATCGAGCCCTTCGCACAGTTTTTCCAATTTCCAGGATGTCTGACTGGTTACTCAAATCTGGGCCAGAAGAATGGATAGAGGTGTCCTGTGTATTGCTCAATGTCCGATTTATGTCTGGTGCTTTATGAAAGCCATTAGGAGAGTTAATGTGGCCATGTTTTACCTCATTCAGTACTCCAACAGGACTCATATTCGCAAGAGAAGAGTCCCAGCTGCTGACCCCTCTATGCTGAACCCCAGACCTGGAAACCATATCCATCTCAGTCCTTTTCTCCCTAGAATCTGCAGGTTTCTCCTTTAGCATTGAACTGTTCAAACTTTGAACATTGGACCTAGAAACGTGCACCAGGCGCTGATCCCAGACATATGAATGAAAAACTAACTGCCTTTTCAGTCTGTTGATCTCAAGAATATCAAGCTCTGGCTGACCAGATTTTACTTCCTTTTTAAGCAAGCACAATAATGATTCCTGAACAAAATACCTCCGTCTTTGGTTAGGAACATAGGAAGAAAGGAAAAATTTTAACTCTCTAGCAGCCAGACGAATACACCTCTAGACAGAGTTCAATTGTATGAAAGATATCACATAGTATTGTTTGGTTGTGGAGAACAACATTAGCTCTATAAGTAAACATTAGCACCAAAAGTTGGTTGAAAGCGAATACTGAAAGATTATAACATTCTTTTTTTAACCTGAAAACAAGTTCAATTAAGAACAGAACTCCGAGAACTAGTTGTTACCGAAATTCCATTGACAAATGAAGAGCACACTCGATTTCGTTTATCTAATATATGCTTGCACAAGACAGATAGTCTGCATCAAGGAAGAGGATAACTAATGTTAAGAAAAATCACCTCAAGTTCTTTTGTTTCTTGCTGAAGCATCAATTCCAGTCCTGCTATCTGTTGACCAGATTCAGTTGCTCTCATGCCAGTGCCAGTCTTGATCTTTTCTGAAATCTGATGAAGTACTTCCAACACCTCAGCGAAAAGGAGATTTGCCCTGCTGCGGACCTATAGTTATATGACACCAAGTCCTGAGAATTGTAATCACAATAACCAGGGGAAAAATAAGAGGATTGTCTGTATAATCTTACATCATCAAATTCTTTCTGTACCCACTCCTGTTTGTAATAGTCAAATTCAAGCTTTGGGGGTGGGAGATAGACAGAGTGAAGGTTGATTGGAGCATACCGAAAACATGCAACCATCCTCCCAAAACTGCAGATATTACAACCATGTAAGAGAATGTGAAGGCAATAATCTTCATATCTAGTAAGACAAAGGCACAACTTGAACCATGGGAAAAGTCTATCCGAGCAAAAGAAAAAGATGACATAGGCCTTCAGTTATCTTAAGAAAACAAAACATTGCTTTAAGAAAAACTAAAGAAATCCAACTCCTTAGTACGAAGAAACTAGAAAACAAATGAAACTCTAAAATCACTTTTGAAATGAACCATTACAAATGCCCCCGCTCTGCCTCCCTTTCAAAAGAAAAAAGGAGCAACTCGATCCCTTTATATTAATTGGAGTAAACATGAGATGCCAACAAGAATCCACCAGACTGTCTGTGGAAATTCTAGAACACATCAGGAGTTTATATTGCCTAAAATAAAAAGAACACATACCCATAAAACCTAAGGCAATCTCTGTGAAGGGAATGACCACAGCTTGCAACCCTGCTTGCAGCAGCATGGTTTGAAAAGCTGAGCTCCAAAAATTTTCCAAATGATAAACCCCAGGCAGCATCAGACATTACAACTCTTCTAGTGGCAGGAGGGAAACCATTGGCCCTTGGACAACGTAAGCATCGATGCCACATCCAAATTTTTCCTTCCCTCTCACCTGGCAAGAGGAATTCCTCAAGCTTTTTCACAGAAATTGTAAGGCTGCCTTGTCGATGGGTATAGCAATGGACATGTGCTTCGGAAGGCATGTCACATGTGCGACAACGGTAATCCTGCCAAAAAATTTACAAACCAACATCTGAATCTTCTTCATTTATGTGGGGCCCACATCAGTTTCTATAGACATTCAGAGGGAAATTAGATACCTGGTCAAACAAATGGTCCCGAAGAAATCGACCTAAAGGTTTATCAAAATTTCCATAGTATTTGATTCGGAAAAGATGAGAACGCTCGCATACACTTCCTTTCCACACACATCTTGTTGAAAGGGAAACCAAAATGCTCTGATGATCAGATGCTGAGGGAGGAAAGTCTTCTTGCGCTGGTCCCAACTCCCCAGGGTGATTGATGTTATGCTGTCCGAAAGGTACCAACTCAGAACTGTTCAAATTTGCAGGTGTTTTATTCCCATCAACATGAGAAAACCTAAAGCCTTGTCCTGAAGCCTCAGACTCGAAAACAAGGTTAGAATCTAAAGTATCATTTCCCTCCACTTCATCAAGATAACTCGATGTTTTAGCAACATGACATCCATTAAGTCCCAGCCCACTATTCTCCTTAGGGTGGTGAACAGCAGATAACTGCTCCCACTGAGGACCTAAATCAGGACCAGAATCAGCAATATCCATGTTTCTAGTGGCAGATTCAGCATTTGGAGCTTGAGCAATAGAACCTCTAGACAAAAAAGAGTCTGCCTCAGACATCGGAACTACTCCAGATGACTGTTTGAAATCGGGAAACAGGTCATTTCGTGATGAATTGTTGGGCTGTTCTTGCATTTGAGGCTTTTCAAAGGAAGGAGCACTATAGCCAGGTATCATAGAGATGGACCTGTCAATGCTTGACAGATTATCAGGCAATGCAACTTTTATCGGAGACCTCAAAGGGAGTTCTGGCAGAGAAGCACCTTCATCAGCAAGAAATGAAGTTTCGAGTGCCAAGTGATAAGCAGCAAAAACACCATAATGAACTATGTGTTTAACTTTCTTCAGCTCATCCCCACTGGCACCTTTGAGCAAAACCTGAACCCAACAAGAAGTAACAGTAGCAGTAGAATTAAGGGTAAGAATCTGAAAGGTTCCAATTATAAAATAAACCAATTGATTCTGAAGTACTTATTCATATAAATGAAGAAAACTGAGATTGAAACCTTAATAGCTGTCCAATATCAGTTACTAAATCAACATACTTAAAAGCCTGCACCTCATTGTTAATAGGATGGTATCCACTATTTCTCAAGCATATTATTCCAGCATGTATAAAATATATACTATCGCATTGTCAGTTAGCCAATAGAGCAGTTCTGCCGAAGAGAATCTTGAAATCGTCCATCTTCTTTAACATAGATGTTAAAACTTTAGAATTCATCCACAAGTTAACAAATTACAAATGTCACTCACTAGTTTGCTTTCCTCATTCAATATTCAATCACCATTTCATGACTAAGATTGAAAAATTTAACATGCTATAGCTCATATATAATTGGATTAAGTAGTGCTATCAAGCTTTATATACTAAACAAATAAACAGATTAAATATAATCCAAATAATGCATTATACTCACCGCTCCTAATTTGAATATTGAGAAATATATATATTTGGGATCATTCGTGGAGGTAAAAACAGAAAGCATCAGTTTGTTTGGCACACCAAGAGCTAACATGTCCGCTAAACCTACAATCACTAAATTGGAGAGGCCTTATTTTCCCTTTCCAAATATTTCTATACATCAAAACATATTTCACAAAAAACAGGTGCTTGCAACCCATTAAAGTCTTCTAGACTTACAGTACATCCCAATGGCCGCGGACAACCTTCAAAAAACATCAGTGTCTTTGTTAACTTTTTTCCACCTTGGCCAGCAGTTCCAAGATCTTCTAGAAACTTCTCCACATGAAACGCGTCACAATATCCTAGTTTTGGTGCAGAAAGATTATCAATTGAAGGAAC
This sequence comes from Sesamum indicum, assembly GCF_000512975.1. Taxonomy (NCBI): domain Eukaryota; kingdom Viridiplantae; phylum Streptophyta; class Magnoliopsida; order Lamiales; family Pedaliaceae; genus Sesamum; species Sesamum indicum. Next base: position 9,676,312 of record NC_026155.1, on the reverse strand, counting down.
TATTTGTGCACCACTGCAGCGAGCTATACGCTCTAAAAGTGGTCTCTTGATGTTAAGAACCAGTGATATGTTCTTGGCAAGAAGATACTCTTGTGCATATCTAGATACTGATTTTTCTACCAAAAGGACATTTGGGTGGTGTGCATCAATTTTTGCAACAGCCATTTTCAAATGGTCCATTTCCTGCAACAGCAAATGCCAGCAAAGGGCCCATAAGGACAATAGACAAATAATCACTATGTAATAGCAAATTGGCAACCATAAAGTAATCAAGGAGATATTTCCTTCCCGGAAGAAATAGAAAAGATGAAATTCACAGGACCCTTGGGTGATTTCTAAATAGGCATAAATGTTAACGTCAGTTTCTCATCAGCATTACCGTTCTTGTTTTATTGTCTCTACTCTCTCGTACAATATTTCCAACATCCACCATATGATAATTATTTCCTCCCACTCTTTAAGAATTTGGAATTAAATTTGCATTTAAGTTTCTTTGCTAGGTTTACATATTTTTACATGGTTTAATCGGATGTTTATTTGAAAGGAAATCACAGTTCTGTATCTACATTTTAAACACTAACCAAACTTCAACATTAAGAAAAATAAAGAAAAGAGGAAGCAAGATAACAATTTGGTTTTGGCCAAGTAGTTGTGGCGTACCATTTTGTACATTGTATTCATTTGTGTTTCAATCCACTCGTTCCCCCAGTGAATCTGTGGACATGTGATAACTTTTTTGTTTTTTTACTCAACAAATATTCATATTAGTTCCTTGAAAAGTTAAAAAGAAAAAAAATAATGAAGCAATTCTGAAGAGCTTCCGGATTAGGGTCTTGAAAACGCAATCTAAATCATGTACTATGTGCGTACAAGTAATTTATGCATTTTCCGGATAATATTGAAAAACCTAGAAGAGTATAGAGTTCGCTCACAACCTGCTGTAATAAAGTGTCAAAACTTGATAAATGGTTAGCAACCCGTTGGTACTCCAGGGAACCACCAAGCAGTAGTAATCGTGCTTTATCAATTTTTGAAGTCATTCTTCGATGAGCCACATTTTTCTTGCAGACAACCCCTTTAACCACCATACTATTGAGAAAACAGTGAGACTCTCATCAGAATTTTGAAACACTAGAAGACACCAAAAGCATAGACATTAGAGAAGCAATGGATGATCTCAACAGTGCGGGTCAGAAATTTGGATCTTGTTTTCAAATATTCTCTGATTACGTTCATATCTTTAGGAAATCTGAGGGCGGCAAAAATAGGTTAGGAAAAAAGGCAATAAGAGTCCAATCAATAAACCCACTTATCATTTTAGAACTCAGCAAAAGTCCTAGTTACATCCTTCAAATAATGCATGCTAAAAGTGACAGCCAGCACATTAAATAATTGAAAGCTAAGACAGCATAAGATACATATGATGGTACACTCAAAACAAAACTTCATCACTTTCAGTGAGAGTCTAGCATATCTTGGATCCACCATAATCACTCACCACTGACATTACAGGACAATACCCATAATGTCAAAACAGTAACAGCCTTCAATAGTAAAGGAATATTCAAAATTTCTGGATTAGTAAAGCAAACTGATTAATTTCCACTTCTAAATCATGTTTAGTTATATAAGTTTGAACAAGGGTGCAAATGTAATCCGTACATGAACTGATATGCAATGTTAGATAAATATACCTCTCATTTCGACGCCCACAGGCGATGCATTTAACCTTAACGTATCCACCAGGATCCATTCCTCCACCCCTGCTTGTATCCGGCTTTAGAAGAGTAGCAGCTTCCCAAGACAATGTTGTAATAATATCCAACCAACTCTCCTGCTCAGTTGCAGGCAGGTTCTCAACCTGCAAAAGTTGACTTATTAGAGCTCTGAAATGCCCATCAACTACTCTTTTCATGGCCTTTCGATGCTCCTCATTTGACCTATCCCTACTTCGATCTCCAACGATAAAGCTGCTCGAGCGTAGGTAACCCCACTCTCCTGTGGCATCCTCACCAACATCATCGTCGTCGTCGTCACTTATAGGGGCTTCCCTCTCATCCTCTTCATCTTCAGGCTCCGGAGGAAGCCAAATAAGCCCATTGTTTTCATAATCCACAGCTTCAACTTCTTCACCATTTAAACCATCTAATGGAGATGCTCCAGATTGGGCATGATTATCCTGTAGATCTGTTTCTTCCACGACCCTTGTTGCATAGTCCAATCCTTGTGTCTCAATATTTTCAGGTGATAGAGTTGAATTATGACCTGGGTGCAGGTTTTCCTCATTAGAATGCACTTCATGAGGCTCATAGATGCGATCACTCTGACAGTAGTTGATAGTACCATAGCTCCTGTCAGAAGGACTTATGGGAGTAGCTCCAGAATGTGATCCACACATAGGGTAGTCGTCATCCTCGTCATCACTCCTGGGACCACAAATGGCATAATGAGGCAGCAGATGATACTTCAATAGAAGAATCAATAAAGAAATACAGGTTCATGAACTACTCACAATCAAAAGTTCCAATGAATTATATATACTTGGGCAAAAATGTAACATCAGTTTCCAATTAAATGGTCATACCAAACAAAATCCATGAACATAACGAAGTGACAAGGTCTCCAATGAGTAGCCAAATTAAAAAGCAATGAGAGATGACAAAGGCTTCAGCACCACTTCCTGAATGATTACTCCTACTAATGATCCTTCCACTTCGAACTCGGTAAGAGGTGTTCTCCGATATATTCAAATGTGTGGTAACGTCCAGATATAAATTTTGAAAAGCCATTTTGGAGACCACTAGATATACATTAAATCTCTAATGATGTGACTCATTTGAGAAGTTCATCTGCTATTCATTACCAAACACTTAAAAAAATCTCAAAATGAACTCCCAAACCCAAAAGACCATTAATAGACCACTAAGAGTTTTATACAGCATGAGTTTGCTATTTTCTCATCAACTCATGTGAAAATGGAAGATGATTTTTCTTAAAATACCTGCTGCATGATCCAAAGTGGTCGCTGAAAGTATCCCTAGCATCAAGACAGTCCACCTTTTCAGGACTCCTCGCCTGATCCTTTGCTGGCTTTGTATCCATCTGTGTTGACTGGCAAGGGCCTTGACCGAGGGCACACGAAACATGCTGGAAAGACCCTGTAGAATATCCAGCTGAACCAGCACTGCTTCCACTTTTGCAGGTGCAGCAACTAGATTGATTGCTGATCAAACTGGAAGAGGAAGGTGAAGGACTCAGTCCTGGACTTGATCCAATCGTCATGTTATTACCAGTAGCCGACTGTTGCTTCCATTGGTTGAAGCAGTAATTACAAACTCTAATCCTATCCCCATCCTCCCGTCCACTCTTGGGCTCATCAGATAGTGCGGGGATGGAGTTTGCAGTGCACTTGGCACAGAAAACTCGTCCGCACAGCCGACAATGATGCTTGCGGTTAAAAATAGTGAACTGGGAATCACACTCGTAGCACACCCTACAGCTCTCATCGGGCATCCAGAAATCTCTCGACATTTTTGCAGGTTCTGCTCTCCTTGGAATCCATGATTTCACAACGTCAACAATCTCTGACAATTTCTTATTATCGCTACTGCCCATGAACGTATATAAGAATCAAAGCTCATGGTTATGAATCAATCATCAGCCCCAGCCTGGGTAGCTATAGAATTTCCTAGAAAACGGCATAAAGCGGAGATAAAAAAAAAAGAAGAATGATAACCCAATACATGGACATCAGAAATAATCTTTCCAACTGAACAAAAACGAATTAAGAACATCACAAAATCAAGGGATGAGCAGCAAATGAAAACATTCATACCCAAACAATAAACTAAAAAAGAATCACACCACCACATCACCAATTCAAGCTATCAATCAAGAACCCAAATCAGCTGAAAGTTCAACTGGCACCCAGCAACTAATGCAAGTCGACCAAAAACACAAATTATCAACAAAACCCCCGAATTCAAAACCATCGCAAACAACTTCTTCACAACAATAATTTCTTCTTTCCCATAAAATAAAAAAGAAGTACCTTTATTCTGAATCCCCAAGATAGTGTACTGAACTCAATCAACTACTCCGCAACTTCGCCCAAGAAAACCCACCCGTAAATCCAACCAAACTCTTCACACAGCCGCACGCGGACACCTATATGTATGTACGCACCAGCGTATCTATCCAACCACAATAAACAAGAAAATCTAAAACGAAGATTTCTGCGCAAGCAAGAAATGCAAGAGATGGAAGAAACTTGTGGCTCAGGAGCGTCAAAAAGAAAAAGAAACAAATTCCCAAAAAGCAAAAACTAATTGAAGTTCGTGCTGGTGAATTTGGCGGGTTATGACAGTAGCTGTTCTCTTTATTAAAGGGAAAAAAAAAAAACTAAAAAACGACGAAAATGGAAAACGAAAGAGAAGAGTGGTAAGTGCGAAGGTCACGAAAATGGTATGAGTGGGGATAGGGACAGGTGAACCCGAAACTGCAAATACGGAAACGCAGCTAATCACTTGTCTAACACTTACATCATCATTTCTTACATACTAATACTATTATTTACTTCTTCTAATAATTTGTTCTTGAAATTTATTATAATTATTTTTTGTTATTTATAAATATATTTTTTAGTATCAATAATTATCTAACAAAAATTTCATATGATAACTCATTATAGAAGTATATTTATTAGACAAATTATTAATTAATTTTTCAAATAATAATTAATTATTTATAATTATAAAAAATTTCAAAACAGTCAATTGAATTTGCTCTATTTAAAAATTATTTGAATCGTACAATATGGGTCGAGTGTGATTAAAGAATGAATAATAATTCAAAATTCTAAAAGTAAATATAACTTAGAAAGGAAAATACCTTATATTAAAATCGACTTCATAACGTAAAATATAAAATTCGATACTTTTTTAGATATATATTCTCTTTCGTACGCTGCAAATACAAAAATAAGAAGAAGAAGAAGAAGAAGAAAATAATTAGTTGATGTTCTACTTACAAACTTTTCGTCTTAATAGGGTGGATCTAAATAGTCACCCAATTAAGTAGTATAATTATTAGCATATTTATGGAAATTTATTGCTAGATTAAAGCTAAGCTCTAACCAAGTTTACACATTTCAATTTTAAAGATTTAATTATCCATATTTGATTATAAAATGTTATTATTTACATTACATTTACATTTAAATTAAATATAAACCTAATATTCTTGTATGAAAAGTATAAAAATTTTGAACAGATAAAATGGATATACATATTTTCGAAATGAAATTATTGTCGCGTTTAAAAAAAATTATAATCATTTCTTTCAAAATTAAGGATAATTACACCATCCCGCTCATGAAATTTAATGTAATTAAATGTAGAACTTTGAAAAATTATATTTAATATCTATGATATTTATTTCCATCCAACAAGTAGATCCCTTGATTATTCAAATTTTAAGAAATTAATATTTTGCTTTTATTGACTTTTACTGTCGTATTACAATCAAACATTTTATTCTAATCAAATTATTTTTATAAAAATGAAAAAATATACTTTTTTTTACATGTATTAACGCGTATAAAGATATAGGAGTATGGTTTGAGTAGAGAAAAAGATTTGTTTGAAATGGTTGAAAAATTCATAGTGGATAAGTAGAAGTCGTCACAATTTGAATTGAAAAGCGTGTGTTAGTAATGTGTGTGGTGAGTTGTAACTCAACCAACCAACTAACTATTAAAGTTAAAAAAGGAGTCATGAAATTCACAACTAAAACGGCGTACGAGGGTAGAGCAACCGCCACCCTCACCCCCCCTATAATTTCTTTGCTATTCCCTATAACCCTATAAAGGTTATTCACATGTAACTGGGATAATTCTTTCTACGAGGTTTTTTGTAATTATATGAAATTTTTTGTGGTTTGCATATAGTATTATTGAAATTTGCTTTAGTCTAATAAATAAATTTCTATATTAGTTAATATTCACTAAATTTGTTGATATTAACCAAAAAAATTATATTTATTTTCGATTGACTTATTACTGATTTATTACAAATCAAACAAAAAAATTTTATAGCCAAAATGCCATCATACGTCTTCACTCGTTAATGCATATGAGATGGGTATATCTTCACAGTTACAAGGGTAGTTTAGTTGGAATTATTTTTACCTGCAATAAGTTAGTAATAAATCAATCGAGCGTAAATATCAATTTTCATTCGATTTGTTTGTTAGTAATTCGTTAAATTTTGATTAATAGTGGGACTTATTTGTAGATGGAAGCAAACTTTCGGGGTGTTATATGTAATTTTTCAAACCATAGAGGGTCTACGTGTAATTACATCAAACTTTATAGGGGGAATGTAATTATCCCTATATAATAATATTATGCATAATTATACTTTCTTTTTTTGAAATTTAGTATAATTATACATAAATTTTATATGATTCGAAAATTGCATCTAATACTCATAACGTTTGCTTTCGTCTAACAAATAAGTTCATTCGTTATGTAAAATTCACAAAATTTGTTGATATTAACAAAAGAACCGAATAAAAATCTATATTTACTCTCGATTGACTTATTATTGATTTATTACAGGTCAAATAAATATTTTTAGAATCAAATTATTATCATACTTATTCATACATTAATACATGTGAGAAGGTATATCTTCACCTTTATAAAGTTAGTTTAATTTGAAAAAAATTGTTTGACTTACAATTTTATTTTCTTTGCTCCCTTTTTTTTTTTTTTATTAACTAGCCATTAAACCACTGTCATACAGAGTACTATTGCAACTTACCTTAACTAAATAAGTTAAAAGGACTAAATATATCTTTTATTTACGAATTACACGTATAGAAGTATTTATCTCTTAAAATATAAAAGGTAATAAAAAATTTTCTAGTAAAATAATTTGACATTGATAAGACAAAAAACTGCCCTTCTCACACGTAGCCCCTCTACTTTCCATTTTACTCCCTAAAGTACGTTTTATTGAAAAATTTCTTCGAGAACTGCTTTCAGTGATTTAAAATTTGACTCAAATTTTATTTCTAAAATAAGATTTAAAAATTATATATTTTCATAAATTATGTCATACAAAAAATATTTACAAGCTCAAATACGCAAATAATTTTATAAATAAATTATTTACGCAAATACTCAAATAGCAATAAAATATTTATAATTATGTCAAATTTTTAAAAAAATAATTATAATCTACCAAAAGATTTATTAAAAAAGGAAAGATTCTTGAGTGGATAAAAAATTGATATATATGAATTCATAAATAATAATTGATATTATGGATCTCGAATCAGCCCCACATCTATATATAATTCAGTTTTACCAACTTGACTAAGCTCTCAAGAACTCTCTCGATCGACAACCTAAAAATATATTTGTGTTGTTGTAATAAGATGAGTAAGCAATTTTTTTATAAGTATCGATGAGAGTTTGGTTTACCAATTGAATTTGAGCTCCAACGTGTATCTCAGTTTACCTTGGTTAAATGGGTTTAATCTGTTTAGAGTCAGTTCCGAAATGGTTAGATATGTCACTTGGATCCCCTTACGTAATTTGCAAAATAGAGCATATGATAATAATATAAAAATAGCTAGATTATTACTCTACAATACTTAAGTTAGTAAAATTGTACAGAGTGTAAGTAAGCTCATAAGAAATAGTGAAGTCAGTCAAAAGTTGTACTATAGACACAAGAAATATGTATTTTATAAATATGCCCGAATTGTATTTTTAGAATTGGATCATTAACATAGAATTGATCATATGGTCGCGGTGAGTCAGTATATTTAATCGAGTGGGCATGACCGGAATAAATAGGACATGGATCCCGAGCCATTTTAGACATTAAACAATATTTTATAAAGATTTGCATTATTTCAGAGAATTTGAGTATGGTTCTCTCGTCAAACTATCAAACTTATAAAATAAGGTTATACAGATCTCTCATATATAATATTTATTTTAATTTAGTTATTTTTTATAGTTACTAATTAGTTGTGTATTTAATTATTATCAGTTTTCCAGAAAGTAATCTTTATGGAAAAAGTAAATAGTCTGACGTGATTAATCAATTAGTACAGATAAAATCAGGGCGTTTAAATTAAAATAAATTAGTGTAAATGGCTCTTTGAATGCAAGCACCTGGAAAGAAGGCAGATCATATCCTACTTTTTGTTCAAGAAAGAGGGCAAACTTTATGCATTCAGACTGTCATATCATAGCATATGTGTATAATTAATGGTTGAAAATTTAAATCTAAACGTTATAACCACTTTTCTTAAAATTAATAGTGTCATAATCAGTTATACAACCGTGGAACTAAACTTGTGTGGGCATCAATCAAATTCTTTCGTTAGGGGTATTTATAGTGGTGTTGTGTGCAACAAATGTAACAATTTTACAAATTTATTTGTTATTCTTATGGAATGGGTCCATCAGAGGATCACATTCCAACAGCAGTAGGAGACTATACTATAATATGGGAAAATTTTAGTCCGAATCAGGTTCGGTCGAATCTGAATCGTTCATACGGCAAGTACAATATATTTGTTGTGTGATTGGTGTGCAGTTCAACAAAAGTGATCAATCACATTGTAAGTTCTGTGATTGGTTTAGTTCGACCAAACTGATTCGAGTAAGAATTTTCCATACATTTGTTATTGGTGATTTGTCCTTTCATAATCATCACAATTAATTACTATTTGCTTCTATATTTGGTCTATCCTGTCGGATAGCGATAGGGAGTTGACTGCGGATGTGGCTGCCTCGAACGCTCTAGGTGAGGCACGAACGTGAACCATGTTAATCACCTGTATATAACTGTATCAATATCTTCACCTTCTCCTCTTCTGTACATGCAATTAAGGAGAGAAACAACAAACATAAATAGTCAAGAAATTTCTTGTTATGATTGTGTAAACTCGGACCATAAATATATATACTTCTGATTGTTTTTATGTATTATTGTTAAGTTTAAGAAATTAAAGGATGTGGCATGTTCCATTTGCTGGTGGCAGAGGCAACGATGGTATGTCATAACAACGTTGACGGCTGCATCTGCCGGAGGATTCATTCTTGGCTAAGATGTTGGTATATTGATCAGGTGTATATATATTTGATTCGATTTTGAGATTTCATTTTGGTGTTTTACGTTTTATGAATGCAATCGAAAGGCATATTTAAAAGAATAGATGATTTAACATTTGTATAGCCTCCTTTTTTGCTTCCAATATGACCAAGAAATTCGGCCGGTGAAAATCCATGATGCCCGCAGCCTTCATCAATGGCGCGGTCGTGCATGTCAGCATGCTCATCGTCTGCCGCTTTTTGTTGGGCGTCAGCGATGGCTTCGCTAACCAGGTACATATATACGAGTGAAATGGATTTCATATACCTGTTGTGTGTATATAAAAATGTACCACCAATCTAGGACAGAAGATTTAGTATGTTATAGCAATGGAGTCACAAGAATTGTTCCACTCATCTATCAGAAACGTCTCCCTACAACTACAGGGGCACATTCATCATCTGCTTCAACCTGGTGGCCAACCTCTTCAACTACTTCTTCGCTAAAATAGAAGGCAGCCGGGACTGGCGGCTGAGCCTCGGCCTCACACCATCATCCTCTTTTAGTCATTCTTTCTAACAGACACTCTTGGACCGTGGGCATGATGGTGAGGCAAAGGCACTGCTGAAGCATATAGGTGGAGTGGAAAATGTGGCAGCAGAGTTCAACAATATGATGGCTGCCTGGGACGAGGAGAGCCTGCTGCATAGCAAGGGGCCGTGGCAGCTTCTTCTGAGATGGCAGTGCTACTAGGATCAATGTGTTCATGTTCTACATTCTTGTCTTGTTTAAGACTATAGGATTTGGGAGCAATGCGTCGCTCATGTTGTCGCTGATTATCATCCTGTGAATGTCAGTTGAACCTTTGTGTCTGTTGACACATGGCGAAAGATGGGGAAGAAGTGTTGTCGCTGATTATTATCCTGTGAATGTCGGTTGAACCTTGGTGTCTGCTGACACATGGCGAATGATGAGGAAGAAGTTTGTGCCCTACCGCAGGAATTCAAATGCTTGTCTTTCAGGTACAAATACAATTAGAAAGAATGAAAACGATATTACTAGTTTTTCCTCCAAAATGTAACGACTCGAGCATGCATAACATATACGAGGAGACCGCAGTAGCAGCCCTAGTCGGAGTGAAATATGGAGTAAAGGGTGATCAAATGGAGGTGGTGGTATGCATATGCATCTATGTGGTCGGTTTTGCGTGGTGGAGCACGATAGGGTGGCTGTACCCGAGGGAGATTTTTCAGTTGGAGGATGTCCAGTCATCAGGGAAGAGCACGACAGTGGTAGTGAACATGCTTTTCACATTCATAGTGGCGCAGACGTTCCTGAGAATGCTGTGCGTTATGAAGTTTGAATCTTTCATTTTCTTTGCATTCTTTGTGGTGTTTATGACCTTGTACTGCTACTATTCATGCAGGAGACAGAGAACACTCCCATTGAATGAAATCACGGGCATCTGGAGAAAGCACTGGTTCTGGAATCATGGATGGTCTCAGAATGAAACGGAACAAAGAGGAATACCCCAACAATGCTTGTGGATAAATTTGCTTTTCAGTACGAGAGTGATAGTAGAAAGTTTAGAGTGTAAATAACACCTTCAACGCAAAAACAGTGATTCCAGAAATGAAATATTGTTCATGACACACACGGTCCCTACGAGAGCCTGGATAACAAGGACTGTTGCACTTGGAACAAAACAAACTAGTGCCATCTAGGTTTTAGGTGGTTATAAACTCATAGTTCCCAACTGGGATACCATCTCCATGTATTCAATGGCTTAAGCTTTAACTCATTCAAAATATTTGATACCCAAATGACCAGATTACTGTAAATAGTCAAGTCATGGCAAAATGCCAATTGATTATTGTTGTAGTCAAATGGGACATGATAGGTTCACGCAACTGAGTTATTTCCAAGTCCAAGATTATGAAGTTGACACCAGTATAAAGAAAATCATATGAACAAAGAAATCAGTCAATATATACATGAATGAAATGGAAGTCATAAATACGCATATATATATATATATAAACAAGTTTAACATACTTTATCCACCCCTGTGATCCAAATATATTGCATTTTCCAACGGCAAACAGGCATCCTGGCAGAGCACTATATTACCCGAGTTGTGAGGAGCATCTTATCAGGAAACTTCAACGCTTATAAAGAGCCTGCCCGAACTAGCATCGCCATTTGGAGTACAGG